>NW_026943824.1:17620736-17730736 GCF_035594765.1 Anolis carolinensis | reverse complement strand
GTGTCTTCCAACCCTTATTATTATTATTATTATTATTATTATTATTAACATTGAGACTGAGTGGCCATCTGTCAGGGGTGCTTTGCTTGTTCTTTCAGTGCACAAAGGCAGAAGGGGGTTGGACTCAATGGCCCAAGGGTCTTATTATTATTATTATTATTATTATTATTATTATTATTATTATTAACATTGAGGCTGAGAGGCCATCTGTCAGGGGTGCTTTGCTTGTTCTTTTGGTGCACAGAGGCAGAAGGGGATTGGACTCAATGGCCCAAGGGGTCTCTTCCAACTCTTATTATTATTATTGTTATTATTATTATTATTATTATTATTATTATTATTATTATTAACATTGAGGCTGGGAGGCCATCTGTCAGGGGTGCTTTGCTTGTTCTTTCAGTGCACAAAGGCAGAAGGGTGTTGGACTCAATGGCCCAAGGGTCTAATTATTATTATTATTATTATTATTATTATTATTATTATTATTATTATTATTAACATTGAGGCTGGGTGGCCATCTGTCAGGGGTGCTTTGCTTGTGCTTTTGGTGCACAGAGGCAGAAGGGGATTGGACTCAATGGCCCAAGGGGTCTCTTCCAATCCTCTTTATTATTATTTTTATTATTATTATTATTATTATTATTATTATTAACATTGAGGCTGAGAGGCCATCTGTCAGGGGTGCTTTGCTTGTTCTTTTGGTGCACAGAGGCAGAAGGGGATTGGACTCAATGGCCCAAGGGCTCTCTTCCAATTCTTATTATTATTATTGTTATTATTATTATTATTATTATTATTATTATTATTATTATTAACATTGAGACTGAGTGGCTATCTGTCAGGGGTGCTTTGCTTGTTCTTTTGGTGCACAGAGGCAGAAGGGGATTGGACTCAATGGCCCAAGGGGTCTCTTCCAACTCTTATTATTATTATTGTTATTATTATTATTATTATTATTATTATTATTATTATTATTAACATTGAGGCTGGGAGGCCATCTGTCAGGGGTGCTTTGCTTGTTCTTTCAGTGCACAAAGGCAGAAGGGTGTTGGACTCAATGGCCCAAGGGTCTAATTATTATTATTATTATTATTATTATTATTATTATTATTATTATTATTATTAACATTGAGGCTGGGTGGCCATCTGTCAGGGGTGCTTTGCTTGTGCTTTTGGTGCACAGAGGCAGAAGGGGATTGGACTCAATGGCCCAAGGGGTCTCTTCCAATCCTCTTTATTATTATTTTTATTATTATTATTATTATTATTATTATTATTAACATTGAGGCTGAGAGGCCATCTGTCAGGGGTGCTTTGCTTGTTCTTTTGGTGCACAGAGGCAGAAGGGGATTGGACTCAATGGCCCAAGGGCTCTCTTCCAATTCTTATTATTATTATTGTTATTATTATTATTATTATTATTATTATTATTATTATTATTATTATTAACATTGAGACTGAGTGGCTATCTGTCAGGGGTGCTTTGCTTGTGCCTTTGGTGCACAAAGGCAGAAAGGGATTGGACTCAATGGCCCAAGGGGTCTCTTCCAACCCTTATTATTATTATTATTATTATTATTATTATTATTATTATTAACATTGAGACTGAGTGGCTATCTGTCAGGGGTGCTTTGCTTGTTCTTTCAGTGCATAAAGGCAGAAGGGGATTGGACTCAATGGCCCAAGGGGTCTCTTCCAATCCTCTTTATTATTATTTTTATTATTATTGCTATTATTATTATTATTATTATTATTATTATTATTATTATTATTATTAACTTTGAGGCTGGGTAGCCATCTGTCAGGGATACTTTGCTTGTGCTTTCAGTGCACAAAGGCAGAAGGGGATTGGACTCAATGGCCCAAAGGGTCTCTTCCAACCCTCTTTTTTATTATTATTGCTATTATTATTATTTATTATTATTGCTCGGTGGCCAACTATAGTCCGGCCCTCCAACAGTCCAAAGGATTGTGAACTGGCCCCCTGTTTAAAAAGTTTGGGGACCCCTGTTATAGACGGAAGAGGAGGGAGATCATTGGCCGATCATCCTTTCGGGGAAGAGGACCCCAAAGGGTTAAGCCCGAGAAGCTGTTTTGCAGCACCAGAGACACAAAGACTTCCACAAAGAATATCTCTTGGGTCCCATCTACACTGGCCATTTAATGCCATTTCAAAACCGGCATTGAGGAACACAGTTTGTCTGTGCAGATGTTTACCTAGAAAATCCTGGAGCCCATCGGAAGCCTGGATGGGGATGACACAGAGCACTTGCTTTTGCATACTTTCCTGGCTGAAACGGTTTGAATCTAGCTTTCAATTGCATTAAATGGCCAGTGTAGATGGGACCATGATGTCTGTGTGGAGTATATATTTACTGGAGGAGGGAGGGCAAATGTGGTTTTGATCTTCAAGAAGGGGAAAAAGAAAACCCAAACAATGACAAATGTCCAGTCAGCTTAACATCGATACCAGGAAAAAATTGAAGCAGATCATGATGGAGGCAGTCTGCAATCACTTAGAAAGGGATGCCGTGATTACTAAAAGTCAAGGTGGATTTCTCAAAAAAACAAATCATGCCAGACTAATCTTATTATTATTGTACATGGGGGCGGGGCCAGGGGAGGGGCGGGGTCTCTTCCCAAGTGCCGGAGACAGGGCTGAGCATCTATACATCTCCTAAGGCGCTTGTTGGGACAAAGAGGGCGGAGCTAGGGAAGGGGGCGGGGCCTCCTTCCAAGAGCCTGAGACAGGGCTGAGCCTCTATACCTCTCCCGAGAGTGCTTTTAGGACTAAAGGGCGGGGCTAGGGGTGGGGGCGGGGCCTCTTCCCAAGAGCCCGAGATAGGACTGAGCCTCTATATCTCTCCTCAGAGGCCTCTTAGGACTAAAGGGCGGGGCTAGGGGTGGGGGCGGGGCCTCTTCCCAAGAGCCCGAGATAGGACTGAGCCTCTATATCTCTCCTCAGAGGCCTCTTAGGACTAAAGGGCGGGGCTAGGGGTGGGGGCGGGGCCTCTTCCCAAGAGCCCGAGATAGGACTGAGCCTCTATATCTCTCCTCAGAGGCCTCTTAGGACTAAAGGGCGGGGCTAGGGGTGGGGGCGGGGCCTCTTCCCAAGAGCCCAAGATAGGACTGAGCCTCTATATCTCTCCTGAGAGGCCTCTTAGGACTAAAGGGCGGGGCTAGGGGTGGGGGCGGGGCCTCTTCCCAAGAGCCCGAGATAGGACTGAGCCTCTATATCTCTCCTCAGAGGCCTCTTAGGACTAAAGGGCGGGGCTAGGGGTGGGGGCGGGGCCTCTTCCCAAGAGCCCGAGATAGGACTGAGCCTCTATATCTCTCCTCAGAGGCCTCTTAGGACTAAAGGGCGGGGCTAGGGGTGGGGGCGGGGCCTCTTCCCAAGAGCCCGAGATAGGACTGAGCCTCTATATCTCTCCTGAGAGGCCTCTTAGGACTAAAGGGTGGGGCTAGGGGTGGGGGCGGGGCCTCCTTCCAAGAGCCTGAGACAGGGCTGAGCCTCTATACCTCTCCCGAGAGTGCTTTTAGGACTAAAGGGCGGGGCTAGGGGTGGGGGCGGGGCCTCTTCCCAAGAGCCCGAGATAGGACTGAGCCTCTATATCTCTCCTGAGAGGCCTCTTAGGACTAAAGGGCGGGGCTAGGGGTGGGGGCGGGGCCTCTTCCCAAGAGCCCAAGATAGGACTGAGCCTCTATATCTCTCCTGAGAGGCCTCTTAGGACTAAAGGGCGGGGCTAGGGGTGGGGGCGGGGCCTCTTCCCAAGAGCCCGAGATAGGACTGAGCCTCTATATCTGTCCTGAGAGGCCTCTTAGGACTAAAGGGCGGGGCTAGGGGTGGGGGCGGGGCCTCTTCCCAAGAGCCCGAGATAGGACTGAGCCTCTATATCTGTCCTGAGAGGCCTCTTAGGACTAAAGGGCGGGGCTAGGGGTGGGGGCGGGGCCTCTTCCCAAGAGCCCGAGATAGGACTGAGCCTCTATACCTCTCCCGAGAGTGCTTTTAGGACTAAAGGGCGGGGCTAGGGGTGGGGGCGGGGCCTCTTCCCAAGAGCCCGAGATAGGACTGAGCCTCTATACCTCTCCCGAGAGTGCTTTTAGGACTAAAGGGCGGGGCTAGGGGTGGGGGCGGGGCCTCTTCCCAAGAGCCCGAGATAGGACTGAGCCTCTATATCTGTCCTGAGAGGCCTCTTAGGACTAAAGGGCGGGGCTAGGGGTGGGGGCGGGGCCTCTTCCCAAGAGCCCGAGATAGGACTGAGCCTCTATATCTGTCCTGAGAGGCCTCTTAGGACTAAAGGGCGGGGCTAGGGGTGGGGGCGGGGCCTCTTCCCAAGAGCCCGAGATAGGACTGAGCCTCTATATCTCTCCTGAGAGGCCTCTTAGGACTAAAGGGCGGGGCTAGGGGTGGGGGCGGGGCCTCTTCCCAAGAGCCCGAGATAGGACTGAGCCTCTATATCTCTCCTGAGAGGCCTCTTAGGACTAAACGGCGGGGCTAGGGGTGGGGGCGGGGCCTCTTCCCAAGAGCGCGAGACAGGGCTGAGCCTCTATATACCTCCCCTGAGGCGCTTGTTAGAACACGGGGTGGGGTATAGAGGTTCACCCCCATCAGGCACTTGGGAAGCGGCCCCGCCCCCTCCTCTAGCTCCGCCCCCTGTGTCCAGGTTGGCGCTGCAGGACAGGGATAGAAGCTCAGCCCTACCTCAGAGCTCGTAACTCCGCCCATCCCAGTCCTGCATCTTGGACTGGGGAGAGGCTCAGCCCCGCCCTCTTGAGCAGGAGCCACACCCACCCCTCTAAGCCACGCCCCCTTTCCACAGGGCGCTGAGTTATATTTTTTCTGGAAAGGGGGCGGCAGGCCAAATAAGTTTGGGAACCACTGGACTAGATCACCCTTGTGGTCTCATCCAACTCTATGATTCTATTATTCTACCTACACATTTCCTTAGTTGTTTTCCTTCTCCATCTCCTTTGGGCAGCTCAACTGTGTTTTAGTTAACCGAAATGTTAGAAGAAAAAAAATATATTATTGGGAAGAGGATTTTTTTATTCCGGTGTGCAATGCCACGCTCCTTCCAATAGCTAGATTCTTGCAAGGCAAGTGCCACATCCAGGGCTTGTTCCGGCCTGCTAAGCATGGATTCTTTTCTGCAAGACTAGAGGCTCTGCAGTCATTTGTGCCTTGACCCGGCTGGTTTCAGCGAAGAAGAATTGCCCGAAGGCAGGAGACTGACAAGCTTGTCATTCTCCACTTGCCGCTTCTGTCACGGAGGATCCTCGCCGCCGCCGCCTCCTCAAATCCTGCCCAAAGCTCTCTGGAGCTCAAGGTGACCTTAGCAAAGGAAGGAGCATGTGGGGAGGTTGGTTTTATTTTTAAAAGAAGTATAACACACACTACTTTATTTACTAGAGTCTAATGTGCCATCAAATCTAAGGCGCACCTGTTTTCAAAACCCCGTATATACTCGAGTATAAGCCGACCCGAATATAAGCCGAGGCACTTAATTTTACCACAAAAAAACTGGGATAACTTACTGACTCGAGTATAAGCCGAGGGTGGGAAATGCAACAGCTACGGGTAAATTTCAAAATAAAAATAGATACCAATAAAATTCCATTAATCAAGGCATCATTAGGTTAAATGTTTTTGAATATTTACCGTATTTCAAAGAAAAACAATAAACTAGCTCTATAAGTGGAAAAGTAGGGGCAACAAAAACAATATGGTATCAACAATATAATAATAATAATAATAATAATAATAATAATAATAATAATAATAATAATAATAATAATCTTCATTTGGATCCCACCCTATCTCCCCATGGAGCTGTTTCCCAGATGCAGACTTGAAGCGGGCACAAGGGGAGGGAAGGCTTAGGCATTAGAGTCAGTTTGTTTCCAGCAAGAGCTGGATGCACCTGTTTTTGCTTTACAGCCCTGAGTCCCCTTCCAGTCTCCAACTCAGATTCCAACTCACCCTCAGATTCAAATAGCAGTCTTACTTCAGACAAAGAAACAGCAATAAATCCTAGGAGCAGTTTCCCAGATGCAGACTTGAAGCAGGCACAAGGGGAGCAAAGGCTTAGGCATTAGAGTCAGTTTGTTACCAGCAAGAGCGGGATGCACCTGCTTCTGCTTTATAGCCCTGAGTCCCCTGCTTTTGTAGCAACGTCTATTGATTTGAGACAGGACTAGTAGTATGAGACCAATTCAGAAACAGCCAATAGAAAACATCAGTATTTACCCCAAAGTTTATTCCTTAGGCCTTATTATTCTTGCTTTTAAATTTCAGTCAGAACCAAAAGCAATAAAATGAAAATAACATCTCGCAATTATTTCTGTTCTGGTCAGTTCGCCGCATCCAGTTAGTGGTCTTCTGACTCCTTCAGGCATCCCATTTCAGGCAACGGAGGCAAAAAAAGGGGTAGAGGGGGTGGATGTTATTCTGCATAATTTTCCATCTAAATTCTATTTCCTTTCTTTTCTTTTCTTTAGGAAGCAAGCAATCTCGCTGGCTTTGTTCTCAATTTTTTCGCTTTCATCATTTAAATGAATTGTTTGCAAGTAAAAACCAGCTGTGACAAGCTAACAATGCCCCCACCTCTTCGTCACAACAACCCACTTCTTTGTTCTCTTGTGATTTATTAATTTTGCTCCTCGGCTCAGGCTGGCTAATCCCCCTTGCATGCAACCCAAGGAGGGCAAATGCGGTGTAAATGGGGGTTCAAGGAGACACAAATTAGTTCCTGTGGGTGTATAACTGTGGGAGGCTGCTATGGAAGTAAAGCTTACAACCGGCATGGTAAACAAGAGCTAGTACGTCTCCCAGCATTCTTGGTCACTACTGTTGGGGATTGTGGATGATAGAAAGAAGCTCTTACGTGTGCCCATGAACCCAGAGTCACCCTGCAGAATGATGCGCCATTCAGCTTTGCAGAACAAATAACACGGGATCTTTTACTAAATCCAAGAGATCAACAGAACAATGGTATTTACAATAGTCCCGAAATCAGCAGTCACATGCAGTCTTTTTCTTAGTCCATAAATCTGCTTCAGTGAAGATCAGCAGAAAACAAGGCCTCAGAAATAGACAGGCCCTTCTGAGTACAGAGCCATCTTCTTTTCTGCCAATATTCAGGAGACTCGCATACACATACACAGAGAGAAAAACCTGTTCAAACCAGTTCTCCAGCAGCAGGACAGCAACAGTTGCAAAACAATCCCCAGGTCCTTGCAAACTTAGCCAATCCACTCCATGCATTTGATTTCCCAGTTAACACACATATAGTATCTTTGCAAACCCTGACAAAGCCATCTTCTTTTCAGCCAGTACTCAGAAGACTCCCACACACACTCAGAGAAACCAGTTCAAATGGGTTCTCCAGCAGCAGGACAGCAACAGTTGCAAACCAATTCCCAGGTCCTTGCAAACTCAGCCAATCGGCTTCATGCATTTGATTTTCCAGTTAACACACATATAGTATATTTGCAAACTCTGACAGAGCCATCTTCTTTTCAGCCAGTACTCAGAAGACTCATACACACACTCAGAGTAACCTGTTCAAACTGGTTCTCCAGCAGCAGGACAGCAACAGTTGCAAACCAATTCCCAGGTCCTTGCAAACTCAGCCAAATGACTTCATGCATTTGATTTTCCAGTTAACACACATATAGTATCTTTGCAAACCCTGACAGAGCCATCTTCTTTTCAGTCAGTATTCAGAAGACTCACACACACACTCAGAGTAACCTGTTCAAACTGGTTCTCCAGCAGCAGGACAGCAACAGTTACAAACCAATTCCCAGGTCCTTGCAAACTCAGCCAAACGGCTTCATGCATTTGATTTTCCAGTTAACACACATATAGTATCTTTGCAAACCATGAGAACTACAACACATAAAAGCTGCTTTTACAAGATAAACAAGATAAAACCAAGTAAGTACATCTAAATTGCACATTTTCCATAATCACTTTTTGCACTGTACTACTGACACAAGGCTTGGTCCCAGTGCCATTTTACTTGCTGATTTCTGCAACTCCCAGTGTTTTTAAGGGCATCGAAGCTGGCCGTATGTGTTGTTCATGTTACTCCATACAGAGCTCTGGATATAATGTGTATTAGACATGTCCAAAAAATCGTTTTGAATCGTATATCGGAATTATTTCGGATTGTTCTCCCTTTTTGATACGCATTCCGAGACATTGTCTCACAGCACAAGCAGCAATGTAATTCGAACCATTGTTGGCCCATTCTCTAATTGTCTCTTAATGTTTCATTAATTTCCCCCCCAATTTTTTAAAATATATATTTAAAAATATTTTAATTTTTTTTGTTTCTGCAACCTACCTAGAATGGGAGCTTAGCGCAGCCTAATATGGCTGCCGCTCCCCGGCCAATCAGAAGCTTCCGCAATGGACACAAAGGTGGGGGCTAGGGTTGATGAGGATAGCTCAAGAAATGAGGGCGGGAGAGCCCTGTAAAAGCCCCCCTCCCCGGTTCCTTTTTTTTGGGCGATTGCGCATGCGCGTCTGCCATTTTAGAAACATTTAGAATCATTACGAATTTTCGGAAATATCCGAAATTTTGGGGTGAAAAAAATCAGAAATACTTTCTATATCGAAGCGCCAGTGCCTCCTACTTTAGAAACGAGAATTGAAACACTTTTTGCATCGATCAAACAAGCCTAGTATCCATGTGCCACTTTTCTCGTGCACGGATGTAAGACACCAACATGACTCTACCCATGCCCAAGCAATTTAGTCATGATACTTTCCTGTTACTTGCTATCCGGGCAGTGTGCTTCTGACCATAATGGCTGCGGAGTTAAATAAGAGCCAAAGGGAGAAGAAAGAACGAGAATCCTCCTGGAAATGACCGAGCTGCAGGGAAGGCATGGGTCGTTGCCAGCGGCCTCCATCTGCTGCCAAACTGCTTCTCTCCTCTCAATCCTGGGCTTGACAAGGCTTTATCTAAATGGATTGCGGCATTAAAAATATAATCTTTCAAAATGCATAGTAATGATCGGTTACGTAAGACAAACTCTCGAAACACTGTCCTCGTTCGTCCAGCGCATTCGGAGGGGAAGTAACAGAGAGAATTCCAAGAAAGCGATAAAACAAGCCTTTTATTGTTATTGTTGTAGTACCTTCACTCACTTCCTGAAACCACTGCAACTGCCACAAATGACTCATCAAGACCAAACTTGGATCACAAAGCACCCATGACCCACTCTATACCCTGCTGAAGTTTGGAGTACGATGGACCTTGGACAATGGGAATTGCAATACCTTCACTCACTTCCTCAGAACATTGCGATCCCTACCAATGCCTCGACAATACCAAACTTGCCACATAGTTACCATGTCCTACTCTACACCTGGGTGCTGTTTGGAGGGGGATGGACCATGAACGATAGGACTTGCAATACCTTCACTGACTTCCTGAGAGCACTGCGACTCCCACCAATGACGAATAACGACCAAACTTGGCACTTCCCTCACTTCCTGAGATGACTGCGAACCCCACCAATGTCTCATCGACCAAACTTGGCACATAGAGCCCCCGTCACCTGCTCTACACCCTGGCAATGTTTGGAGGGGGATGGACCATGGACGATAGGACTTGCAATACCTTCACTGACTTCCTGAGAGCACTGCGACTCCCACCAATGACGAATAACGTCCAAACTTGGCACACAGAGCCCTCATCACCCACTCTACACCTTGATACGGTTTGGAAGCGCTTGGACCAAGTACCTTCCCTCACTTCCCGAGATGACTGCGAACCCCACCAATGTCTCATCGACCAAACTTGGCACATAGAGCCCCCGTCACCTGCGCTACACCCTGGCAATGTTTGGAGGGGGATGGACCAGGCATGAAGGGACTTGCATATGGGAGTTGTACTTCACCTGCACCCACTGATCTCAGCTGACATCGGATCGGGTCTACACTTGGAACATTGCCAAACAATGCCTTTCTCAAATGACTGGGTCCCCAAGCTAGTTAACTAAATAATAATTAAAATACCTTTATAAACACAAGCAAAGCTTTGGACGGCAGGCACAGGGCGAGGGAGGAGGCGGGAAAGGCGGCGGCACAAACCTTCCTCGGAGGTGGAGGAGAGGCCGGATAAATGCCTTCGAGGGGCCTCATGTGGCCCGCGGGAGGTAGTTTGGGGATACCTGCTGTAGGCTATATTTCAGAGAAAGGAAATGTCAAAACTACCGCTGCTGAGGATTCCATGCCTGAGAAAATCCTTTGAAATTCATGCATCGTTACCCTAGCTGTAAATTCAGTTGAAGTAGGATCGTACTACTGAGGAATATGGGAAACCAAGGCGTCTTTTGTGCAACTGATCCCCCCTCTCCTTCATGTTGTACATGTTCTCTTGATACAGCAGCAGGGGTTGAGTGTCGTCGATCAGAGAGATGCCCCAAGGCTCAGCTGTGGATGAATAAAAGTGGCCACAACCGAGAAGCCCCAAGCCTGTGCCTTTTTTTGTTTCTTTTAAAGGACAAAAACAAAACAAAACTCTGTCCCCTTGAAAGAAAACCGCGAGAGACGTAGCGTGTCCTCGCCTGACACCGCTTTTGCAGAGGTGGCTTGCCGAAAAGAACGGGTAGGCATGGAACAGCTTAAGAGAACACCTGGTGGGCACATTATTGCCTTGCGCTGGCTTACCTTAAAGTGCAGGGTGAGATTTCGCATGTTCTGTACATCTAGCTCTGTCATTGAGAGGATCCGCGGCTGAGCTCTAACACCCCGTTTTGAACAGATTTGGGGACTGTGTGTTACATGATTCAATGGAAGTGTTGAGTGGTTTTAGCTCCATTAAAATCACAGGATCGGAGCCCAGCATGCCTCGTTCTGTCCTGCTTTGTCTTTCAAGAACAGCCTTAAAACACTGTGGTAAGTAAATGAAAACTGCTCTGCTTCAGCAAAACATAAAGTACAGAACACTCAGTGGAATAACACAAAAGGAAGCAAGGGCGTCTTAGGGCAAGCACAGTTCTTAGTCTCTGATAAATTCCCAAATCAAATAGCAGTCTTACTTCAGACAAAGAAACAGCAATAAATCTTTAGGAGCAGTTCCCCAGATTCAGACTTAAAGCAGGCACAAGGGGAGGGAAGGCTTAGGCATTAGAGTCAGTTTGTTCCCAGCAAGAGCTGGCTGCACCTGCTTCTGCTTTATAGCCCAGAGTCCCCTCCCAGTCTCCTCCTCAGATTCCAACTCACCCTCAGATTCAAATAGTAGTCTTACTTCAGACAAAGAAACAGCAATAAATCCTTAGGAGCAGTTTCCCAGATGCAGACTCGAAGCAGGCACAAGGGGAGCGAAGGCTTAGGCATTAGTTTGTTCCCAGCAAGAGCTGGCTGCACCTGCTTCTGCTTTATAGCCCTGAGTCCACTCAGAGCTGCCAGGGCAGTTCCCAATTACTCAATTATTCTAGCTGATTGATGTCTTTGCTCTGTTTCCGTTCGCCTCTCCTGAAATGTGGGTACTTGCAAAATCTCCTCCTCAGATTCCAACTCGCCCTCTGATTCATGAACACTTTCCTGCTCCCCTTCCTCTTCTGGAGAAGAGGAATCCCAAACACGTTCCAAAGATCGAATGAAAGACAGATGGGCTGAAGACGAAAGGAAGAAAGGCTCTTATTCACCTTGGCCAAAGCAGATACCAGCAGAGCCTTATAAAGACTAATATAACACAATACATGTCACATAATAGAAGGAAGCTTTACAAGTTGTGGTGCAGCCTTCCTCCTGTGGAATGGGGCAATGCACATGATGGCTATGGTGCCCAGATTCTAGGACACTGTGGCACAGGTTGGTGAGCAGCCAGCTGCAGCCAGCTGCAACAAATCACTCTGACCAAGAAGAGGTCATGAGTTCGAGGCCAGCTCGGAGCCTGTGTTTGTCTCTGTCTTTGTTCTATGTTAAGGCATTGAATGTTTGCCTTATATGTGTAATGTGATCTGCTCTGAGAAGGATGGAATATAAATACTGTAAATAAATAAATACAATAAATAGACTGGGGGCAACTGTGTAGAAGGTGTGGGCCTCCTGAATGCCTTTTTGGTTTATTGTACATGTGATCCCGGCCATGAAAGCCTTCGACAACACATCCAACAGGTTCTATTCTGTTATAGGGTTTAGTGCTCTCTATTTTGTCCAGAGATTTTATCGCAAGAGGCAAGTAGTCTAGTATTGTTGCCTTGGGCTCAAGACACGATGTTGTTCCTTTCCTGACACTCTCTAAATGGGAAAGAAGGTCATTCATGGACTATTATTTGTGTTGGTTTCACACTGAGAGAACGACGGGAACGGAGAAGTCCAAGCCACATTCACTGTTATCCTGATAGAATTGCGATTTGCCCCAGCTTCTGCCAACCTAGCAATTCAAAAACATGCAAATGCAAAGCGTATCCATAGCAAAGATCTGAGCGTTGCTCCGCTGATACCATTTGAGTGCCTTCCTGAAGGCGATTGTCTGTTGCCATGGGTTTCTTCAAGGCTTCCTTCGTCTTTGTAATAAAGGTGACATGAGGCCTTCCAGTGGGAAACGCCCTCCCGACAGAAAGTGTGGGCCACAAATAAACTGATCCAAATCAAGTAAGTAAGTAAGTAAGTAAGTAAGTAAGTGCCGTATATACTCTAAGATAAAGTAAGTTTTTCAGCCCTTATTTATGAGCTGAAAAAGCCTCCCTCGTTGCTTGCAATATAGGATCTATTTATCTCTCATCTTGCCCTCCCTTATCTGTGTTTACGTTTTTGTTACTTGCAATAGATTATATATTTATCTCTCATCTTCCCCTCCCTTATCAGTGTTTACTTTTCCGTTACTTGCAATATATATTTATCTCTCATCTTCCCCTCCCTTATCAGTGTTTACTTTTCCGTTACTTGCAATATATGATATATTTATCTCTCATCTTACCCTCCCTTATCAGTGTTTACTTTTCCGTTACTTGCAATATATGATATATTTATCTCTCATCTTACCCTCCCTTATCAGTGTTTACTTTTCCGTTACTTGCAATATATGATATATTTATCTCTCATCTTACCCTCCCTTATCAGTGTTTACTTTTCCATTACTTGCAATATATGATATATTTATCTCTCATCTTACCCTCCCTTATCAGTGTTTACTTTTCCATTACTTGCAATATATGATATATTTATCTCATCGTGCCCTCCCTTATCAGTGTTTACTTTTCCGTTACTTGCAATAGATGATATATTTATCTCTCATCTTACCCTCCCTTATCAGTGTTTACTTTTCCGTTACTTGCAATATGTGATATATTTATCTCTTACTCTCCCTTATCAGTGTTTTGTTTTCCAAAGCCTCCCTCGCTCTCAACCAAGGGCATGTTTTGAAAAGGGAAAGAAGCCCTTGCAAGTCAGGAAGAAGGATGTATATATACCCATTGATCTTATAAAAACATTTTCCCCTAAAATATTTGTTAATCTCTGCTACAGATATATAGGGTAGGCATTTCTCCCTGCAAACCTTCCCTTTGTACCTTTATATTTGTATCTATCTATATACATTAATTTTATATGGGAATTTCTCCCTCATATGTTTGCAAGTCTTTGCAAATCCTATAAACATATGGATATCTAGAGATTTCAATGTACCTGTATTTCTGTATCTATGTGTATAAATTATTTTATATATGAATTTTCGCCTCACATGTTTGCAAGTCTTTGCAAACCCTATACAGATATAATTATCTATATAGAGAGATGTCTAGATAGATATATATGAATATAGATATATAGGGGTTGTAAATATTGCAGGGGAAATGCTTCTCATGCCACCAGCCGAAGACTATCCATGGGGGGCTACTATAGCACGAAAGACCAGTCAAGGGGATGGCGATAAGGCAGCTGTAGTGGAGACCAACATGTGGAACTCTTACACTGTGTGCAACCATGTAGAATCTCAGCTAGAAAAAGATTTAAGAGAGAAAACATCACTTTGTTGTGTCTAGTTCTGTTTTCTGGGACACATAAGTCAATGGCTGGTCTCCTTTGGAGATGTAACGCCTGTCTGAAATCCAAAACTCTGTTTGTCTCTCCGAGCTTTGTTGCTTCATGTTATCCAAATCAAATTCCTTATAGTGAAAGAAAAAACAAATCAATTCTCTTAAAAAAAGAACTGGTATGTGTCAGGGAAAGACTTTCTAGCAATGGTGAGTCATTGGCCTAGACCCAGAATAAAAAAGAGAGATTTCTTGTAGGCAGCATATGATATATTCAGTCTACGAATATTCATTCAGACTTGGGCGGACTCTTGAAAGTGATGCCGCCGACTCTCCTCCACCTCCAGCTCTCGAGGTTTTGAGAGCATTGAATTGCTTCGACTCATTTCTTGCATGAGTTGTTTTCACAGGTGAAACAAAAGCTTGGTAGTCAGCCTTGTCGGTTTTGCAGGAGAATTTGGGAAGTTTTCATTAACTGCCTAAAGCAGGGGTCCCCAAACTAAGGCCCGGGGGCCGGATGCGGCCCATCGAAGCTATTTATCCGGCCCCCACGGCACAAAGGCAGAAGGGGGTTGGGCTAAATGACGCAAGGGGTCTCTTCTTCTCTTACAACCATTATTATTATTATTATTATTATTATTATTATTATTATTATTATTAACATTGAGGCTGGGTGGCCATCTGTCAGGGATGCTTTGTTTGTGCTTTTGGTGCACAAAGGCAGAAGGGGGTTGGACTAAATGGCCCAAGGGGTTTCTTCCAACCCTCTTTATTATTATTATTATTTTATTATGAAACAGCAAACAAGATAGATATGCTGGATTTCATTTCACCAAATCACAAGTCAAACACTTCCCAAGTGTCTAGGACTGTGTGATGTATTTTCGGATGATGCGCGCAGATCCCAGCAGGGTGGCCTTTTGCAGTTGGCAGATCGTAATTTTGTCAATGTCTATTGTTTCCAAATGCTGGCTGAGATCTTTTGGCACGGCACCCAATGTGCCAATCACCACCGGGACCACCTGCACTGGTTTCTGCCAGAGTCTTTGAAGTTCAATCTTGAGGTCCTGATAGCGGCAGAGTTTTTCCTGTTGTTTTTTGTCAATGCGACTGTCACCTGGGATGGCAACATCATCTGTCAGGGGTGCTTTGCTTGTGCTTTTGGTGCACAAAGGCAGAAGGGGGTTGGACTCAATGGCCCAAAGGGTCTCTTTCAACCCACTTTTTTATTGTTGTTGTTGTTGTTGTTGTTATTAATTATTATTGCTCGGTGGCCAACTATAGACCAGCCCTCCAACGGTCCGAAGGATCATGAACTGGCCCCCTGTTTAAAAAGTTTGGGGACCCCTGGCCTAAAGCAATGATGGGCAACCTTTTGCATTCGGTGTGTCAAAATTCACCAAAAAACCTAGCATGACTTGAGTGGTGTGTCACTCCGAGAAAAAACCCATAATTTCACAATATATATAGCTTAAATAACAAAAATATATAATTGTAATATATAACTGTATTTAATAAATCAAAAACTATTTACTACCCTTATTTCCATGTACAACAATCTATGGCACCTCTTGCAGTTTCCACGCTGATTTCTCTCTATTGTAGTTTCAATATAGTCATGAATGATGAATAATAATATAACAATATAATAGTAATAATAATATAATAATTTACTACAATAATAATAGAATAATAATAGAATGATATCACACACACACACACACACACACACATACACACACATATATATATATATTTCTCTCTATTGTAGTTTCAATGTAGTCATGAATGATGAATAATAATATAACAATATAATAGTAATAATATAATAATTTACTACAATAATAATAGAATAATAATAGAATGATATCTCACACACACACACACACACACACACACACATATATATTCTCTCTATTGTAGTTTCAATGTAGTCATGAATGATGAATAATAATATAACAATATAATAGTAATAATAATATAATAATTTACTACAATAATAATAGAATAATAATAGAATGATATCACACACACACACACACACACACACATACACACACATATATATATATATTTCTCTCTATTGTAGTTTCAATGTAGTCATGAATGATGAATAATAATATAACAATATAATAGTAATAATATAATAATTTACTACAATAATAATAGAATAATAATAGAATGATATCTCACACACACACACACACACACACACACACATATATATTCTCTCTATTGTAGTTTCAATGTAGTCATGAATGATGAATAATAATATAACAATATAATAGTAATAATAATATAATAATTTACTACAATAATAATAGAATAATAATAGAATGATATCACACACACACACTCACACACACATATATATATATATATATTTCTCTCTATTGTAGTTTCAATGTAGTCATGAATGATGAATAATAATATAACAATATAATAGTAATAATAATATAATAATTTACTACAATAATAATAGAATAATAATAGAATGATATCACACACACACACACACACATATATATATATATATATATTTCTCTCTATTGTAGTTTCAATGTAGTCATGAATGATGAATAATAATATAACAATATAATAGTAATAATAATATAATAATTTACTACAATAATAATAGAATAATAATAGAATGATATCACACACACACACACACATATATATATATATATATAAAAGAGTGATGGAATCCCGGCAACCAACAAAACAACAAAACTAAAGGCTCCCCAACCTCGAAATTTGATAACACAACCCATCATCCACGCCTCCAGGTTGATACAACAAAAAGAAAAGAAAAATAAAGTCCTAATTAGAGGGAGAGGAAGACTTGTTTTTATCCAATTGCTGCCAGTTAGAAGGCTGACCTTGGAGGAGTCTACAGACAACGCCGGCTCTTCGGCTTAGAAATGGAGATGAGCACTGGACTTAATGTCAGGGGAAAACCTTGACCTTAACTACCACCAATTCCTCAATACTTTATTTCCCATACCACCAAACTTTGCCACAGCAACGCGTGGCCAGGAACAGCTAGTCTATATATATAAATGTAATGTGCATAATTCCCATGGACTAAACAACAAAACCACTGGACCAAATCACACCAAATTTGGCCACGAAAGACATAGTCATCCAATCAATCTGCATGCGGCAGCGTGTCAGCAAAAATGGCTAGGCGTGTTAGTGCTGACACGCGTGTCATAGGTTGGCCATCACTGGCCTAAAGCTTAGCGTGCTTTAGATATTAAGGAGTGAGAGAGACCATATTGGGGAGAGGGATTCTGGGTGTTTAAGTTCAATAAAAGGTAACATTTCATGCTCATTGACACTGGTGGCATCGGCAATAATCCTACAATTCCATACTTGAAAGACTTTTCCTCCCGTTTTTGCAAACTTCTCTTGCAAAACCTATTGGCTGCATACCCCGCAGAAGGTAAACATATGGCCAGAAACCCTACACTTGCAGAATCAGACATATTGCTGGCTTAAGTGGTTTGAGTTTTGGATAGTTTTGTCATGGATTTTTGAGTTTTGAGTTTTGTCATGGATTTAGCCTACCTTACAAGGTTGGTAAGTAGACCACCTTGTAGGCCCACCTTGTAGGCAGGGCTTGTGAAGATTTGTAAAGAGGCACCATGATGGAATGAGTTGACTGGAAAAGGCATGTGGCGACAGCTGATTGGCTGAGCCAGCCAGGAGCCAGAATTCCGATTGGCTGCTGTCTCTAGCTTGGTGCTAAGGCAAACGGTTTTAACTGCCGCTTGCATCTCAGAGAGGGAGGAGAGCAGCTGACTGAAAATATTGATAATAATATTATAATGTAATACAATATTATCCTAATAATAATATTATACAGTAGAGTCTCACTTATCCAACATTCATCCAACGTTCTGGATTATCCAACGCATTTTTGTAGTCAATGTTTACAATACAGTAGAGTCTCACTTATCCAACACTCGCTTATCCAATGTTCTGGATTATCCAACACATTTTTGTAGTCAATGTTTTCAATACATCGTGATATTTTGGTGCTAAACTTGTAAATACAGTAATTACAACATAGCATTTCTGCGCATTGAACTACTTTTTCTGTCAAATTTGTTGTATAACATGATGTTTTGGTACTTAATTTGTAAAATCATAACCTAATTTGATGTTTAATAGGCTTTTTCTTAATCTCTCCTTATTATCCAACATATTCGCTTATCCAACGTTCTGTCGGCCCGTTTACGTTGGATAAGCGAGACTCTACTGTACATCGTGATATTTTGGTGCTAAATTTGTAAATACAGTAATTACTACGTAGCATTACTGCGTATTGAACTACTTTTTCTGTCAAATTTGTTGTATAACATGATGTTTTGGTGCTTAATTTGTAAAATCATAACCTAATTTGATATTTAATAAGCTTCTCCTTAATCTCTCCTTATTATCCAACATATTCATTTATCCAACATTCTGCCGGCCCGTTTATGTTGGATAAGTGAGACTCTACTGTATAATAATATTACTGTAATTATATATTATCTATTAAATGTAATATTACTAATAATATTACCATAGAATGATATAGTACAATATAGTAATTTAATGCTTAAATTGCGCTATGCTAATAATATATTGTATGTACATTTGATTTGTAAGCCACTCTGAGTCCCCTTCGGGGTGAGAAGAGCGGGATATAAATGTAGTAAATAAATAAAATCAATAAATAAAATGGTCAGGAAGGAAATGGCTGCCATACTCTCCGAAACCTGATTATTTATAAGGCAAATTAGGCATATTTAAAGAGACTGTTTATTTCCTCTGTTCTCTGTGTGTATTCAGAAAGACTGCTATATATATTGTTGCCCTGTTTGAACTTTTGAGCTGAAGTAAAGATACTGTTACTTGTTACAAAAGCCTGAGTGACATTTTATTATACTGCAGGGTTTATCTTGCTTCAGTAACTGTGGTAAAGCTTCTATTTATTTATTTCTACAGCCCTCAACAGCAGCCATTTTACATGCCTTGCTTGCAGCAGCTCAGCAGAGCAAGGGGGAGGAGCAGCCAAGCAGCCATTACCATAGGTGCAGGCTGATTAGCTGATGCAAATGAGAAGTTGGCGGAGCCAAAGTGACAGTTGAGTCATGCAGCCAGAGAATTCTTTTTCAGTTAGAGTTTGAAAGTCAGTTAGGAGTTGGTGTTTTGGAATTCATTCAGTTGGGAACTGTGTTTTGAAATGAGAAGTTGGCGGAGCCAAAGTGACAGTTGAGTCATGCAGCCAGAGAATTCTTTTTCAGTTAGAGTTTGAAAGTCAGTTAGGAGTTGGTGTTTTGGAATTCATTCAGTTGGGAACTGTGTTTTGAAAAGGAAGCCTCTTTGAGGAAATATAGTTAAAGTCTTCAAGAAAGAAAGGGCTGAGACCTATATTTGTTAACTCTATAGTCTAGAGCACTGCTGTTTAAATCCCAGGAGAAGTGGATTTAAAAGTAAATTGTCCTTGGTGAAGGAACATATTGACACAGAAACTAAGTTATATGAACATCCTTTGAAGAGAAAAGCATAAGCCTAATGAAACCGTCAAGCATCTTTACTGTTCAGTGTTAATGAAACCATCACACATATTTACTGTTCAAACTACAAATAAACCATCATTTCTTGTTTCTCCTCAAATAAAATGTCACAAATCCTGGGCTTCTAAAAAAGTTGAGAAACCCCTGCTGTTCATCTACATATAATTAAACAAGGAAAAGAGCTTTGTTCCGACAGAGAAGGATGTTGTCCAATGTTAATTCGAGAGCAGGAAAGAAGCTGTGTGTTCAGAGCTGGATAAAACGGACCTCTCCAAGGTTGCGAAGTACGCGGAGAGCACAATTGAATCTAAGTACTCTTACATCGAAGCACACATAATTATAGGTTTGAGATCATTCCTGATAATGCTTGCTTTGAGGGGAGATTAATTATAGAGATAAATCAGGTTGTCGTACCAACTATCAACCTGGCACGCACGCTGGAAACGGATTCCTAATTTTTGTTTGCAAACCAAGATGATTTCAAATGTCATGGAGATCTGGGATTTGAAGAAACAGCAAAAAGTACCGTATATACTCAAGGATAAGCCGAGTTTTTCAGCCTTTTTTTGAGCTAAAAAAGCCTCTCTCGGCTTATAATGGGGTCAAGATCAAGTAGCAGTGGGCATGGATAGATCCTAAGTAGCAGTGGGCATGGATAGATCCTAAGTAGCAGTGGGCATGGATAGATCCTAAGTAGCAATGGTCATGGATAGATCCTAAGTAGCAGTGCTCATGGATAGATCCTAAGTAGCAGTGCTCATGGATAGATCCTAAGTAGCAGTGGGCATGGATAGATCCTAAGTAGCAGTGGGCATGGATAGATCCTAAGTTGCAGTGGCCATAGATAGATCCTAAGTAGCAGTGGGCATGGATAGATCCTAAGTAGCAATGGTCATGTATATGCCCCAAAGTGTGCAAGAGCAGCCGAGCCTCTCTTTCCTTCTCGCCTTGGTGCTGATGCGTGGGATTCCTTGTTGATGGACATATGTCACCTCTATCTGCTGCCGACCTTTGGCCCATGACATTCGGAGAGGTCTGGACGCAACTCATCTCCACACAGATGGTGTTTTGATCTCCGCTAGATGCTCTGAAGCCGGCCAGGCGAATGGGCGTGGGGATATATTTATTAGCGCTTTGATTTGCCTCAGACGCTTCCAAAAATATTCCTCGGGGTTGCGAGCAAGTGATTCATCATCGTGAGTCACGGCAGCATTGATTACGTCGGTTTTAATTCAGGAAGCCACCACTTGGCAAGGCAAGGTTGACTATTATTTTACCCATCGTGTTGCTTTTTTCATCCCACAAGAATCTTTAAATGTCTGCAAGCATGTCACCCACAAGACGGGATCACCCCAGAAAAAAGAAATATCCAATCAGTGCCAAACATAATAATAATCCCAGGCAACTGAAGGATTGAAGAGAAGCAACTGCAAGAGCTGACACGATACAAAGATTTAAAGACTCTGGCACAAGCCAGTCGAGATGGTCCCAGTGGTGGAGTGACACAGAAGACGATCTTTTTGAGAAGATGGGAGGGTTAGACTAGAGAAAATGACTTTGAGATGTGTTTACAAGTCCCCGTTGCTGTTCTTCTCGCCCCAACTTAACAGGCAATATTTGATGAGTGGCAACTTGCCAGCTGCACGACATCTGCCAAAGGATGCATCTGTTCTACAAGTCTAAATGCAAGCGGACTTCCGGACAAACCCTCTGGTGCTGGTTCTCTTGGCTTTGTGCTGAAATGGCACCAGCTTTGCAGATCCATGTGCTATGAACCGTGAGAGCCGTGAGGAGAAAACAGAAAGGCAGACAAGCTAACGTTGGGTGACAGAGGGTAGTATCTGACAGACCGAACCTTCACCTGGAGCTATAGTTCTCATCCCGTATATACTCAAAGATGAGCCGAGTTTTTCAGCCCTTATTTATGAGCTGAAAAAGCTTCCTGGAGGCTATTGCTTGAAATATGTGATCTATTTTTCTCTTACCCTCCCTTATCAGTGTGTTTTCTTTTGCAAAGCCTGCAGGCTATTGCTTGCGATATGTGATCTATTTCTCTCTTCTCCTCCCTTATCAGTGTGTTTTCTTTTGCAAAGCTTGCAGGCTATTGCTTGCAATATGTGATCTATTTCTCTCTCCCCCTCCCTTATCAGTGTGTTTACTTTTGCAAAGCCTGCAGGCTATTGCTTGCAATGTGATCTATTTCTCTCTTCTCCTCCCTTATCAGTGTGTTTACTTTTGCAAAGCCTGGAGGCTATTGCTTGCAATATGTGATCTATTTCTCTCTTCTCCTCCCTTATCAGTGTGTTTACTTTTGCAAAGCCTGCAGGCTATTGCTTGCAATATGTGATCTATTTCTCTCTTCTCCTCCCTTATCAGTGTGTTTTCATTTGCAAAGCCTGCAGGCTATTGCTTGCAATATGTGATCTATTTCTCTCTTACTCTCCCTTATCAGTGTGTTTTCTTTTGCAAAGCCTCCCTCGCTCGTAATCAAGGGAATGTTTTGAAAAGAGAAAGACACCCTTGCAAGTCAGGAAGAAGAAAAATATATATTCATTATGAAAGCATTTTCCCCTGAAATATTTGTTAAACTCTCCTACAGATATATAGGCATTAACCCCTTGCAAGCGTTTGCCATCTCTATGTACCTTTATATTTTTATCTATCGATATACATTAATTTTATATATGAATTTTCCCCTCATATGTTTGCAGCTCTTTGCAAATCTTTTATACATATAGATCCATGTACCTGTGTATCTGTAGCCATACATATACATTATTTTTATATATGAATTTACCTTTATATGTTTGCAGGGCTTCGCAAATCCTTTATACATATAGATCTATGTATCTGTATATCTGTAGCCATACATATACATTATTTTTATATATGTATTTACCCTTATATGTTTGCAAGTCTCTGCAAATATCTATTTAAAGAGAGATGTCTGGATAGATATGAATATATTCTTACCTACCTATATATAGGGCTTACAAATATTACAGGGGGAAAATGAGCACACAAACATATATATATCTACAGTAGAGTCTCACTTATCCAAGCCTCGCTTATCCAAGCCTTTGGATTATCCAAGCCATTTTTGTAGTCAATGTTTTCAATATATCGTGATATTTTGGTGCTAAATTCGTAAATACAGTCATTACAACATAACATTACTGCGTATAGAACTACTTTTTCTGTCAAATTTGTTGTATAACATGAAGTTTTGGTGCTTCATTTGTAAAATCATAACCTAATTTGATGTTTAATAGGCTTTTCCTTAATCCCGCCTTATTATCCAAGATATTTGCTTATCCAAGCTTCTGCTGGCCCGTTTAGCTTGGATAAGTGAGACTCTACTGTATATATATATATACACACATGTCTAGATAGATATGAATATATAGGGCTTGCAAATATTGTAGGGGAAATTCACACACACACACACACACAGAGGGGGGAATTTGCAAACATTTCAGGGGGAAATGCATATGTGAAATTAGTATCTATAATTATATCTGCATTGTTTACATAAGCATTGAATGTTTGCCTGTTACGATGTTGGAAGCCGGCCTGAGTTCCCATGGGGAGATAGGGTGGGATCCAAATGAAGTTGTTATTATTATTATTATTATTATTATTATTATTATTATCATCATTATTATATTATTATTTTATTGTTGATACCATATTGTTTTTGTTGCCCCTACTTTTCCACTTATAGAGCTAGTTTATTGTTTTTCTTTGAAATACGGTAAATATTCAAAAAACATTTAACCTACTGATGCCTCGATTAATGAAATTTTACTGGTACCTATTTTTATTTTAAATAAAATAAAATTTCCCACCCTTGGCTTATAATCAAGTCAATAAGTTATCCCAGTTTTTTTTGTGGTGAAATTAGGTGCCTCGGCTTAGATTCGGGTGGGCTTATATTCGAGTATATACGGTACATACAGGGCACCCTTGTCCCAGTGATTTCAGTGGAATTGATTCGGATACGATTATCTCTGGATCTGACCTAATATTTCGATGTTCACATGTGTTCATATATATATAAACAAGCAGTCGTGATCATCATCACCGTTCTGCACATATTCGCCCCAAATATGCCAGTCAGAAAAACATTTTATTGCAGCAAGGTGGGTAATAGCAACTGTAATGGTCCGAAGGCTCTTTCCGCTGTTTCGCTTTGGTCCTGAATTTGTATTCCATCACGCTCACAGTTTTCTGCATGTTAAACATTTGGGAGCCACTGGTCTGAAAAATTAGGACTCTTGCTGGGATGGATTTGAAATTTCCAAACTTGGCTGTATTGCAAATTTTTGAGAAGGTCAATAGATGAAGCTGCTAACGGATGGGCGAAGATATTCTGCAATGCCAACAAACACAATCTTCCGTTGCTGGTTTCTTCTTGATCTCATGTGTGATTGATTGCTGACAGATGGCAAATACCACGATCAATTGAAATAATAATAATAATAATAATAATAATAATAATAATAATAATAATAATAATACACAGCAAACAAGATAGATATGCTGGATTTCATATCACAAGTCGAACACTTCCCAAGTGTCTAGGACTTTGCGATGTATTTTCGGATGATGCGTGCAGATCCCAGCAGGGTGGCCTTTTGCAGTTGGCAGATCGTAATTTTGTCAATGTCTATTGTTTCCAAATGCCGGCTGAGATCTTTTGGCACGGCACCCAGTGTGCCCATCACCACCGGGACCACCTGCACTGGTTTCTGCCAGAGTCTTTGAAGTTCAATCTTGAGGTCCTGAGAGCGGCTGAGTTTTTCCTGTTGTTTTTCACCTGGGATGGCGACATCAATGATCCAAACTTTTTTCTTTTCCACAACTGTGATGTCTGGTGTGTTGTGTTCCAGAACTTTGTCAGTGTGGATTCGGAAGTCCCACAGTATCTTTGCGTGCTCATTTTCCAATACTTTTGCAGGTTTGTGATCCCACCAGTTCTTTGCTGCTGGGAGGTGGTACTTGAGGCATAAGTTCCAATGAATCATTTGGGCCACATAGTTGTGCCTCTGTTTGTAGTCTGTCTGTGCAATTTTCTTACAGCAGCTGAGGATATGATCAATGCTTTCGTCGGTTTCCTTGCACAGTCTGCATTTTGGGTCATCAGCTGATTTTTCGATCTTGGCCTGAATTGCCTTTGTTCTGATGTCTTGCTCCTGGGCTGCAAGGATCAGGCCTTGTGTCTCCTTCTTCAGGGTCCCATTCGTGAGCCAGAGCCAGGTCTTCTATTATTATTATTATTATTATTATTAATATTATTATTATTATTAATTGCCTTTGTCCTGATGTCTTGCTCCTGGGCTGCAAGGATCAGGCCTTCTGTCTCCTTCTTCAGGGTCCCATTTGTGAGCCAGAGCCAGGTCTTCTCCTTATCAGCTTTTCCTTCAATTTTGTCAAGGAACTTTCCATGCAATGTTTTGTTGTGCCAGCTGTCAGCTCTAGTTTGTAGTGCAGCTTTCTTATACTGGTTTTTTGTCTGCTGTGCTTTGAGGAGTTTCTGATTTTTGACTTCAATCAAAGCAGGTTCTTCACTTTGCTTTACATATTCTGCCAGGGCATTTTCTTCTTAATAATAATAATAATAATAATAATAATAATAATAATAATAATAATAATAATAATTAGAATTTTAGACTTCCATTCTATGTCTAACTTATGTTTTGTGTATTTTGATATGTATTTTATGGAAGTATGTTTTAATATGGGCATTCTATGAAGTGTTTTAAAATGATTGTGTGATTTGATCATGTGTTTTAGCAATGTTGTAACCTGCCTCAAGCTGTGAGGAGAGGCGAGTAAGAAATAATATTAAAATTATTATTATTATCATCATTTTTATTATGATACAGCAAACAAGATAGATATGCTGGATTTCGTATCACAAAATCACAAGTCGAACACTTCCCAAGCGTCTAGGACTGTGTGATGTATTTTCGGATGATGTGGACAGATCAGCTCTAGTTTGTAGTGCGGTTTTCTTGTACTGATTCTTTGTCTGTTGTGTTTTAAGGAGTTTCTGATTTTTGACTTCAATCAAAGCAGGTTCTTCACTTGCAAATCAAGAGGGGCCGCAGTACTGACTGCCCAGAATACATAGATCGAGCTGTCCAAGCAGCCATCGTCCCTTCTACTTATAAAAATCACCCTTCTCCATAAGCCGAAGCAACTAAGCATTTAGCTTGTCAAATTCTATCACCGTCGTATTTGATTTAAAAAGCTGAGAGGTCATTCGGGTTTATTATTCGGGTCACTTCAATCAGACCCGAAACCAAACAAGGATTAGAGAAGACCCAATTCTTCATATCTTCGGAAGGCTATTAAAATATTCTAATTAGGGAGACAAAATTGAGAGAACCTAGAACGGAAGGGAGAGCCTCGGGGGAGCCCGATATTTCCTTGTTATAATTGGCAAATGCAGAAGACGTTCAGTTGAGTTCCTGCCTCAAATGCTTCTGACCTTTCCATCTATACTAGATCCAGGTCACGGCGGCATCGAAATTGGGGTCGCTCCAAGACCAAAAGTTGGCTTGAAATCAACAAGTGAGGTCACAGGTATCACTAATAACAAATGGGTGTGGAAGGTGAGGAAGACCATCAGCCATTGGTCAATTTTAGATAAGCCAAAGATATATATTCTTTGTTTGCTGCGACATGCTTTTGCGATGGCCTTGCAAGTCAGGAAGAATTATATATATATATATACCCATTAATCTTATAAAAGCATTTTCCCCTGAAATATTTGTTAATCTCTTCTACAGATATATAGGCATTTCCCTCTGCAAGCCTTTGCAATCCCTATGTACCTTTATATTTGTATCCATCTATATACATTAATTTTATATATGAATTCCCCCCTCATATGTTTGCAAGTCTTTGCAAATCCTATAAACATATAGATACCTAGAGATTTCCATGTACCTCTATATCTGTATCTATGTGTATACGTTATTTTATATATGAATTTTTGCCTCACATGTTTGCAAATCTTTGCAAATCCTATACAGATATAATTATCTATATATATAGAGATGTCTAGATAGATAGATATGAATATAGATATGTAGGGCAGGAGAAATGCACATACACACACACAGATATAGAAATTTCTAGATAGATATAAACATAAATATATAGGGCTTGCAAATATTGCAGAAGGGGAATGCACATATATAGAGAGAGGATTTGCAAACGTTTCAGGCGGAAAAGCATATGTGAAATTAGTATCTATAATTATAGATCTATATCTAGCTCTGCATTGTTTATGGAAGCATTGAATATTTGCCTGTTACTATGCTGGAAGCCGGCCTGAGTCCCATGGGGAGATAGGGCAGGGTACAAATGAAGTTATTATTATTATTATTATTATTATTATTATTATTATTATTTTATTATGACATAGCAAACTAGATAGATATGCTGGATTTCGTATCACAAAATCACAAGTCGAACACTTCCCAAGTGTCTAGGACTGTATTATTATTATTATTATTATTATTATTGACACAACGACGTTGTATGACACAGCAAACAAGATAGATATGCTGGATTTCGTTTCACAAAATCACAAGTCGAACACTTCCCAAGTGTCTAGGACTGTGTGATGTATTTTCGGATGATGCGTGCAGATCCCAGTAAGGTGGCCTTTTGCAGTTGGCAGATCGTAATTTTGTCAATGTCTATTGTTTCCAAATGCCGGCTGAGATCTTTTGGCACGGCACCCAGTGTGCCCATCACCACCGGGACCACCTGCACTGGTTTCTGCCAGAGTCTTTGAAGTTCAATCTTGAGGTCCTGATAGCGGCTGAGTTTTTCCTGTTGTTTTTCTTCAATGCGACTATTGATTATTAATAATTATTAATAATAATTTATTATTATTATTATTATTATTATTATTATTATTATTGAGTTGTTGTTATTAATGTTATTTCCTAAATGGTTCTATCATAAAAAATTGCAATAATTGTATTAAAGTGCCCAAACTTTGTCATTTTGGGTGGGACATCCTGCAGCACATTTTTGTGATAGTTTTTCAATTAATATCTCATCATCAAGTCTCCACCAATTCAACCTAGTTTATGGCAGTCACAAAAACAACCAAGTTTCTGGAGTAGAACAACTACTTTTAATGTAAGGATTGCACAATTAAACAGGAAATCACACTTTCAGACCAGGAACAGATTTTTTTTCCCCCAATTTTGTTACATAGTGTTATAGAATTAGTCATCGTTTGATCTGATACAATCCCTTTTTTTTCTACTTGCAGATACTGACAAATAAAAGTTCCTAATGCTCACCCAGGAGGCAGCAGCGAAGGCTTTATTGCTATTTATGTCGTCTATCAAAATACTCTTTCAAGGAAGTTGCCTGGTGCTTCGATGTCTCCGAAAAGCCCAGGATCCATGAGTCATTTCCTGCAAGAGAACCGCATTTCAAAGCCTTTTCGACCAAGAACCTTCAAATGTTTTAGCCGCTTGCGAATTTGGATCAGCTAGAGCAGTTCCCCTGCGTATAATGTTTGTGCTTATTTATTTAATAATGTTTGTATTCCGTTGTTTATAGTTGGACAAGTAAAGCCCCACAAGTGCAGTTGCTGCGCATGGAGATGCACATTCCTAGATAATAAATTTGTTATTGAACACTAATACCCTCACCCCTAATAAAAAAAGAATTTATAGTTTTCCAAGAGATATGATGACATCGGTGGCTTGTATTGCTCAAGAGAACACAAGAAATATTAATACATACACAACATTGGGGAAACTGGGGTCCCAGGAGGGAAATATATCTATATATATAAATGAGTGGTGGCATCACAGCAACCCACAAAACAACAAAACTACAGGCTGCCCAACCTCGAAATTTGACAACACAACCCCTCATCCACGCCTCTAGGTTAATACAACAAAAAGCAAAGAAAAATAAAGTCCTAATTAGAGGGAGAGCAATAATTGTTTTTATCCAATTGCTGCCAGTTTAGAGGGCTAATCTCTGCCCACTTGGTCACCTAGCAACCAACTTAGCCAAGGGACAGCCAGGGTTCAGTTAGGGGACAGGCAGATTTAGGCCTCACTTAGGCTTCTTCCACAGATTATCTAATTTGCACTGGATTATATGGCAGTGTAGACTCAAGGCCCTTCCACACAGCTATATAACCCATTTATAATCTTATATAATCTGCTTTGCACTGGATTATCTTGACTCCACACTGCCCTATAATCCACTTCAGTGTGCAGTCGGGCACAACTGGACTTAATGTCAGGAGAAAACCTTTACCCTTTGCCTTAACTACCACCAATTCCTCAATACTTTATTTCCCATACCACCATACTTCACCACAGCAACGCGTGGCCGGGCACAGCTACTCTATATATATAAAAATGTAATGTTCGTTTTACTACGGAGTAAACAACAAAACCACTGAACCCAATCACACCAAATTTGGCCACAAAAGACAGTCATCCAAAATGTGTCTTTCAATCAAAAAAACCTAGAAAAATACAATTACAGAAGACGAGGAAGAGCCTTTCTCCCCCTAACTGCCAGTCAGAAAGGTAGGCTCTTCTGCCTTTAGGCCCCGCCCCTCACCGCCTTTAGGCCCCGCCCCTTTCGTATCCTAGCAACTCCCTCAGCCAAAAAAGCACCCAGGGCACAGGCAGAGGGCACTTATGCCTGATGCCAGTTAGAAGGCTAAGCTCCGCCCACTTTGTCTCCTAACAACCCACTCAGCCATTTAATGGCGCCCAGGGCCACTTCAATCAGGCCTCTTCCCCACTGCCTATAAAATACAGATTCTCTGATTTGAACTGGATTATATGGCAGTGTAGACTCAAGGTCCTTCCACACAGCTATATAACCCATTTATAAACTTACATTTTCTGCTTTGAACTAGATTATCTTGAGTCCACACTGTAATACAATCCACTTCAGTGTGGACTTTATACAGCTGTGTAGAAGGGGCCTCATATCATCCACTTCTAAGCAGATAATAGAAGATTATTAATATAATATGAAATAACTAGCTGTGCCCGGCCACGCGTTGCTGTGGCAAAGTGGTGGTGGTATTGGTTAAAAATTGTTGCGTTATTTGTATTTTTTTTATTAATTTTATTGCAAGTTATCTTTTTATTTATTATATTTTATTATTTTCTTGTATTATTTTTAGTTATTTTCTGTTATTATAGTATTTTATTGTATTAATTTTTTGGTGTTTTTAATTATTTTTTATTGGGTTGCTGGAGACCAAGTTGGAGGAGCATAGCCTTCTAACTGGCAGCAATTGGATAAAAGCAATTTTTCCTCTCTCTCTAATTAGGACTTTATTTTTCTTTTCTTTTTGTTGTATCAACCTTGAGGCGTGGATGATGGGTTGTGTTGTCAAATTTTGAGGTTGGGGGGCCTGTACTTTTGTTGTTTTGTGAATCGCCGTGATGCCATCACTCTTTTATATATATAGATTACTGTGGTATAACAATACAGAACAATATAATCTCTGAAACCAGGACAGGAAATAAAGAGCAACACTCTGAAAGCAGGGAAATTGGGAATTCCAGAAAGGAAACCATCAGGGCCAGCTAACACCTCCCAACAAAGGATTCCCCCAGGGAGGAAGCAGCCAGGCTTTGACTCTGCGAGGCAATTAAATGCTAATCAAGGTGCCTAATTGCAGCATTCATACTTGCTGCAACAAGACTATTAATTGCTATTCAAACTGGCCATCCAAGGATCCCGCAAGGTAGAAAGCGGCCAGGGTTGCAAGCAGCAAGACTATTCAGTGCTATTCAATCTAGCCAACCAAGATTTCCCCTAAATAGAAAATCCTCGGGTTTTGAAGCCACGAGGCTACTCGGTCCCATCCAACAAGGCCTAGCAAGGATGCCCGATATGTAGAAAGCAGACAGGCTTTGAAGCTGCAAGACTATTCAGTGCAGTTCAATCTGGCCAAACCATGATTCCCCGACTAAGGAAGTAGCCAAGCTTCACAGCAGCATTATTCCTTTGCACTTGACTTTGGCCATTGGATGAAGTCGGTGCAACAAGCCTGAAGTCTTCCCAGCTCTGCTCAAAGAAGTGGAACAAACACGGCTTGGCGTGATAGATATATTTATAGCAAGAATGCTTGACTCTTCCCTGCCTTGGAGGGGCTTGCGTAGCAGTGATGCGATCTTTGTGAGATCCGAATTAGCGCACAATGGAGAAGGGTGTAAATAGGGAGTGGAGCAGCTCGAAAAGCCAAGCCCATGCTGATTTACGAGGGTTGAATGAAAAGTAATGCCTCCACCTTCGTCACTTGGGTTTGGATGGGAATATTTTAATCAATCAAACGCAGAAATAATCCTTAGAATGTGCTCTTTAACTACCACTATTCACTCTTCCACATCATCACCAGACAATTGGATACATTTCTGCCAAGTTTTCGGAAGCCGTCACGGAAGAAGTCGACACTCTGTTTCCGCAACCGGCGTCTCGCAGGACCCATTGTGCACAGATCTTCCGATAGCCAAGCAAAGCAATCATGTGACCCACACGATCTTGTGAAATGCCAATTATGCTTGACATTTCTCTCTGAGTGATACGACAATCGTCCTGAATCAGTCTGTCAACCTTTTGCTCATGAAACTCAGTGGTTGCTGTCACAGAATATCCAACTCTTTGTTTGTCACGCAAGTCAAATGTTCCCACCTCAATATCTTTAAACTTACTCGCACAACAACGCACAGGACTCACATCAACACAATCACCATAAACAGCTTGCATTCTCTGAGGAATCTCCTTTGGGGTGACACTTTCAATGACTGCACATTGCTTAAGTCTCATTGACTGACCGTCTGCGCAGGGTTCCATACTTGGCACTTTAACAACACAACCGTTCAATGCTAAGGCTTCCCCGTCTGCGCAGGGTTCCATACTTGGCACTTTAACAACACAACCGTTCAATGCTAAGGCTTCCCCGTCTGCGCAGGGTTCCATACTTTGCACTTTAACAACACAACCGTTCAATGCTAAGGCTTCCCTGTCTGCGCAGGGTTCCATACTTCGCACTTTAACAACACAACCGTTCAATGCTAAGGCTTCCCCGTCTGCGCAGGGTTCCATACTTCACACTTTAACAACACAACCGTTCAATGCTAAGGCTTCTCCGTCTGCGCAGGGTTCCATACTTCACACTTTAACAACACAACCGTTCAATGCTAAGGCTTCTCCATCTGCACAGGGTTCCATACTTCACACTTTAACAGCACAACCGTTCAATGCTAAGGCTTCCCTGTCTGTGCAGGGTTCCATACTTTGCATTTTAACAACACAACCGTTCAATGCTAAGGCTTCCCCGTCTGCGCAGGGTTCCATACTTCGCACTTTAACAACACAACCGTTCAATGCTAAGGCTTCCCCGTCTGCGCAGGGTTCCATGCTTTGCACTTTAACAACACAACCGTTCAATGCTAAGGCTTCCCTCCAAATGGAACTGTAGAGGAGAGTCTACTGAACAAGCCAGGACCTGCCGCAGACCAGGACTGCCATCTGTTGAGGAGTTACGAAGGCGGAGGCATTACGTTTCATTCAACCCTCGTATATAGCCATGCTCCTTTCCAAATCTCTAAGGGACATAGCTGCCAAATTGTAACTGCTTTGGTTCTACATGTCAAAACAACTTAAGTCTTCAATCTGTGTGTGAATCAAAAAAATAGGGAGAGGAAATATTCTAATTGGAGAGGCAGAAAATGCTGCCGTCAAACTATCTGTCAGACCTATCTTGAAAAAGGGTGGCAGCCAACGGATTGATGATGCTATTGCTGCGTTCCTTTTAAATGTTTTATTATTAGGCATTTGCGAAGAATCAAAAACGTGTCGGAGAAGAGAGACACACGTGGATTGCACATAATGTGGAACCCTTCGAAGATTGGCACGGCATTGTGAAGAGAAAAGTGAGTGAAAAGAATCCGAGCTTTATTAAATGATTCAGATGAAAGAAGAGATAGCCTACTTATCAGATTTGGAGATGACACGAACCTTATGCGGGGCTTCCAACAACGTATTCTGAAACACAGAGCTGAATTCAAAATGATTTCGATCGATAGAAGAATAGGACTTGGAGAACTGAACAAAGACAAGTGTAAAATACAAGAAAGACTGAGGGAGAGAAAAGGAAGATTTAACAAGTGCCTTCCTTGTCTCTTTAGAGAAAACCAACTATAGAACAGTATGTAATCTATCTATATCTATATACAGTAGAGTCTCACTTATCCAACGTAAACGGGCCGGAAGAACGTTGAAAATAAAGGTATTCCAGACAGGAAACAACCAGAGCCAGCTAACACCTCCCAACAAAGGATTCCCCCAGGGAGGAAACAACCACGTTTTGAAGCTGCAGGCCCATTCAGTGCTAATCAAGGTGACTAATTACAACATTCACATTGCCTCCAACAAACAAGAGTTATTTCTCCCACCCTGGACCTTCCTCGAGTATATAAACCTTCCTTGCTTAGTTTCTCCATATACCTCACAACCTCTGAGGATGCCTGCCATAGATGTGGGCAAACGTCAGGAGAGAATACAGCCCGGAAAACATACAACAACCCTGTGATTCCAGCCATGAAAGCCTTCGACAACACATTAAACCGCACAAAATCAACAACCCAAAGTTCCTCAAAGCGGACAAGAGCTAAGTGGACAGCCATTTCTCTCCCAAAGTTGACAAGAGCAAGAGGCACGAGGCCCAGAGGCTGCTCCCTTGAAGCCCTAAAGCCCTGTAACTCTCACACTGGCGCTCCCTCTTAACTCAAAATACTGCTTGTATGTCGAAGCAAAACCTGGGCCAAGCGATTTTAGTAAAGAGTTATCGCCAGGCCCGGGTTTTGCTTTGACATACAAGCAGTGTTTTGAGTTAAGAGGGAGTAAAATGTTTTTAAGTTGGGATGCTCTTAAGTCGAGGTTCCACTGTACCTTGGATATTCTGCAGATGGATCCTGACTCAGTCTCGAACACAGCCCTTCCTCGGTTTCTTCCTTGGGTTTTCTTGAGGGCCTGGGAACACTCTTCATGTTTCCAAGTGTATCTGCCTTTGGATCAGCTGGGTCCATTGAAGCCAGGCCCCTCCATTTGAGGTGGCACTTTCCTCTGACGTTCGGCTGACGTGCTTCTCCTGAGCTTATGAGGTCTGGGCTTCTTCCTTTGTCCGGCGCAGAATGAGACACGGTTCTGCGAAAGTTACGAAGCTGTTGCAGCAGAAAGCTTTTTCCTGTGCAGTTCTTGCTAAATGAGAGAGAGAGGGGGGGGGGTCCTTATTCTGCCATTTCTTTAAAAAGTCTCAGAACCATCTTTGGTGTTGCACCTCAACTTCACCACAGCAGGCTAGGTTTAAACAGTTTATTGATAAAAGATAGCAAGGTCTGAATAAAAAAAACAGTAAAGAAGGCAAACATCCAAATGCAATGGCAGTCAGTAAAAGCAATATTCAAATATAAAGGCAGTCAGTCAAAAAGGCTATAATCCAGAGATAAAAACAATTTGCAGAATATAGTCCCAGTTCTCTGATATAGGAAATTATTCCTGAAAACAAGGCAACATGAACTTCAGCCTAAAATCCAAAATTCCAGATTCCAGGCATGAACATAAACGAGAATCCTTAGATAAGGAAAGAGATATGCTTCCAAAAAATCAATATTGCTTTGTCTGAAATCTTCCCGTCTCTCCCATATTTACCCATGTTTACAAGCCAAAGAAGCATTTCTCTGTCCTTGAGTGCCCACACATTTGTTAGCGATTCTAAGGGAACGTCTGGGATGATGAACCTTTAACCTTAACCTTGTATCTTTATCTAAGGAAGACTCCTCTGAGTCACTGCCAGAAACACCTGGAACTTGTTAATGTTTGAACTCCTGGGAAAATTTACCCTTATCATTAGTTTCTGTTTCCTTGCTAGCCTGCGGCCTCTCTGACAATTCAACATTTCCAGCAACAGAGCCTTCGAGATTTCTCTCTTCAGCATTGCTTTGGTCAGTCTGCATAAACCCAAATCCCCCTTCATCATCAGACTGAACCACAACATTTGGGGACGTAGAACTATCTCAACATAGCCCCTGAGATTAAGAACAACCCACCAATGAACATATTGGATAGTCTTATCTTGTTAAATTCTTGTTATTATCATAAATTACAGTTTTATGTAAATGTTCAAACACAGTTAACCTAGCGATCCTCAATTAATGAAATTCTATTAATATCTGTTTTTATTGTTGAAATTTACCGATAGCTGTGTTGTCGAAGGCTTTCATGGCCGGGATCACAGGGTTGTTGTATGTTTTCCGGGCTGTATGTCCATGTTCCAGAAGTATTCTCTCCTGACGTTTCGCCCACATCTATGGCAGGTATACCTCACAACCTCTGAGGATGCCTGCCATAGATGTGGGCGAAACGTCAGGAGAGAATGCTGCTGGAACATGGCCATACAGCCCGAAAAACATGCAACAACCGCTGCATTTCCCACCCTCGTCTTATACTCGAGTCAATAAATTTTCCCAGTTTTTGGTGGTAAAATTAGGTGCCTCGGCTTACGTTCGGGTCGGCTTATACTCGAGTATATACTGTAGGTTTTTTTCCTGATGGTGCTAACACTATGGCTGTGAAACTATGCAGTTATCTGCCTATTATAATCTCATGCAAATGTAGGGAAAAGTACTGGATGTGGTTCTGAATGCAAAGCGAAGCTTCCTGAGACTCTAAGAACCGCATGATGCATTATGATGTTATGAATGCAATGTGTGGATAAGGCCAACATGTTTGGAAACATTCACCAAACAGCTTGAGTTGTCTACCGTACTCTGGCTGCGTATTTGGTGACAAATGTCGGTTTGCAGCCAGGTAATTTGTGGAAAGACTACTGATTTCCTTTTGTTAATAAAAAGCAATAGACCGCCAATTTAGTGATACTCATAGGTTTCTACATCTGTTAGTCTTCTTTGAGATTGCTGTAGGTGGAAAAAACATGCCCGTCCTGTCATGTTAAGACTTCCAGGAAATGTGAAGCATCATCTATATATATAAAAGAGTGATGGAATCCTGGCGACCTACAAAACAACAAAACTAAGCACCCCACAACCTCGAAAATTGACAGCACAACCCCTCATCCACGCCTCTAGGTTGATACAACAAAAATAAAAATAAAGTCCTAATTAGAGGGAGAGGAATAATTGTTTTTATCCAGTTGCTGCCAGTTAGAAGGCTAAGCTCTGCCCACTTGGTCTCCTAGCAACCCACTCAGCCCAGGGGACAGGCAAAGTTAGGCCTCACTTAGGCCTCTTCCACACTGCCTATAAAATACAGACACCACCAGACAACGCCACATCAACACGTGGCCGGGCACAGCTAGTTATTCTATACCGTGATGGCTGGAGACACTCTTGGCCTTCCACGTTCTCTTGGCCGGTCAAGTCTACGTCCTCCTCCTCCTCCTCCTCATCTGTGGAACTGTTGCTGAAGCTGCAAAACAAACAAGAAATCCCATTGCTCTCTAGTCTAGCAAAAATAACAGCACAATTTACCTTAATGCCCTATAAGTCAGTAAATAACCCTTAGGAGAGGCATTTCAACTTTCCAGAAGATGCTGGAGATGAAAAGAAGGAAGCCTTGCCTCTGTTTATGTACTGTCTGTCTCTGTCAATTGTATAACGGAATTGAATATTTGTCATATATGTTCCTGTAATTCGCTCTGAGTCCTCCCGGGGAGATAGAGCAGAATATAAAGTATATTATTATTATTATTATTATTATTATTATTATTATTATCATCTATATATATAAAAGGGTAATGAAATTTCAGCCTAGGACAAAACAACAAAACTACACATCCCAGAAACACTAAACTTGGCAGCACAACCCCTCATCCATGCCTCTATGTTCATACAACAAAAAGCTCCAGCTACTCCAGAAAACGGCCAGGCTTTGAGACTGCAAGGCTATTCACTGCTATTCCACCTGGCCAACAAAGGATTCCCATAAGCCACAGCAACCCGTGGCCGGGCAAAGCTACTTATTATATAAAAGTTCCAAGTAGCCAATCCACTTCTTGGTGGTAGTTCTAGGTTGTATTATTGCTTCAGAACGGAAATGTGTGGACAAATGTCTGCCTGCCTTGATCCTTCCAATTAATATCAGTGGATAAAGTATCTAAAACTTACCATATATACTCGAGTATAAGCTGATCCGAATATAAATCAAGCTTTTTACCACAAAAAACTGGGATAATTTATTGACTCGAGTATAAGCCGAGGGTGGGAAATGCAGCAGCTACTGGTAAATTTCAAAATAAAAATAGATTCGAATGAAATTATTTTGAGACATCAGTAGGTGAAATGTTTTTGAATATTTACCATATTTCAAAGAAAAACAATAAACTAGCTCTGTAATTGGAAAAGTAGGGGCAACAAAAACAATATGGCATCAACAATAACCTAATAATAATAATAATAATAATAATAATAATAATAATAATAATAATAATAAAACTTCATTTGTACCCTGTCCTATCTTCCCGTGCAACAGGCAAGCATTCAATGCCTACATAAACAATGCAGAGCTAGATATAGATCTATAATTCTATAGATCTATTGTCGTTGTGTCAATAATAATTCTATTGTCGTTGTGTCAATAATAATAATAATAATAATAATAATAATAATAATAATAATAATGTCCAAAAGATGTACATTTCCAAGTTCTGGGCCCAGGTGGATTCCAAGCATAGGGGCTGTCAAGGGACTCAGACCCATAGACATCATTCCTGCTATTTGTTCTCATCTCTTTCAACGGGTGGCTCTAAACATTGGATTTGGGACCATCTCACTGAACCATTTGCACTAACTTGTTTTTAACAATGGCAGTATCATGTGTCCATAACTGCAAGCCTCCAACTTCAGTTTGATGCTGATGCAAGATTGGGAATAAAACATGAACAAAAGGACGACGTCCACCTGCTCCTCCATTTCAGTTTTCGGATGTTCACGGTGAGTATGAAGGTTCCCATGGCTTTCTCAGTTTCCTTCTTGTCCCGTCAACATCTCCCGTATCATGTGTAGATAATTACTAGGCATGTCCGATCGATGAAAAAAATGTTTCAATTCTCGTTTCTAAAGTAGGGGGCGCTGGCGCTTCGATATAGAAAGTATTTCCGATTTTTTTCACCCCAAAATTTCGGATATTTCCGAAAATTCGTAATGATTCTAAATGTTTCTAAAATGGCGGACGTGCATGCGCAATCGCTACACACTGGGCTTGTATGGCAATCTTCCATGTGGACGCAGATGACGTTAGCCCCCACCTTTGCGTCCATCATGGAAGCTTCTGATTGGCCGGGGAGCGGCAGCCCTGTTAGGCTGCGTTAAGCTCCCATTCTAAGTAGGTTGCAGAAACAAAAAAAAAATTAAATATTTTTTAAAATATATTTTTTTAAAAATGGGGGGTAATTAACGAAACATTAAGAGACAATTAGAGAATGGGCCAACAATGGTTCGAATTACATTGCTGGTTGCGCTGTGAGACAATGTCTGGGAATGCGTATCAAAAAGCGAGAACAATCCGAAATAATTCCGATATACAATTCAAAACGATTTTTTGGACATGTCTAATACACATTATATCCAGAGCTCTGTATGGAGTAACATGAACAACACATGCGGCCAGCTTCGATGCCCTTAAAAACACTGGGAGTTGCAGAAATCAGCAAGTAAAATGGCGCTGGGACCAAGCCTTGTGTCAGTAGTACAGTGCAAAAAGTGATTATGGAAAATGTGCAAATTAGATGTACTTACTTGGTTTTATCTTGTTTATCTTGTAAAAGCAGTTTTTATCTGTTGTAGTTCTCATGGTTTGCAAAGATACTATATGTGTGTTAACTGGGAATCCGAAATAATTCCGATATACGATTCAAAACGATTTTTTGAACATGTCTAATAATTACCTTTCCTCTGCATCAGATAACAATTCAGGCTTCGGTGAAACTGTGTCTCGTAAATCGATATACACAGTGGGTGGCTCTGGAGCCCATTCCAGTTCCATTGAACCCAGGCCTCGACCGCTTGTCAACGGTGCCAGGACGGGAACGTTTCTGAGAATATAAATTACGGTATCAGTAGACGATCCATCTTTGTACATTTCATTATTATTTGAGCAGCTTTTCCAGCCATTTCCCTGGTATAGTTGTAAGAAAACATATCCGGTAATATTTTGTCCATAAAAGCCCACAATTTAGTGTAGGTAATACACATAGCAAAATAGATACTCTAACTTGCAGTCTTAAATCTGTTCTATTTATGTCCCTTTTTTCATATCTATATACAGTAGAGTCTCACTTATCCAACATAAACGGGCCAGGAGAACGTTGGATAAGCGAATATGCTGGATAATAAGGAGAAATTAAGGAAAAGCCTATTAAACATCAAATTAGGTTATGATTTTACAAATTAAGCACCAAAATATCATGTTATACAACAAATTTGACAGAAAAAGTAGTTCAATACGCAGTAATGTTATGTTGTAATTACTGTATTTACAAAATTAGCACCAAAATATCATGTTATATTGAAAACATTGACTACAAAAATGTGTTGGATAATCCAGAACATTGGATAAGTGAGACTCTACTGTATTAATCTTTCTTTTTCTCTTTTCTTTTTTCCTTTTTGCTTCTCCTTTCTCTTCTTTATTACTATTATATTATTACTGTATTATAAAAGATATCTTAATAAAAAGTGTTAAAAATATTTTGTCCATAAAAGCCATGTCCTCGCTGCCAATGTAAACCACCTTCAAACCTTTGTTTACATTCCTAACAACAACAACAACAACAACTTTATTTTTATACTCTTCCTCCATCTCCTCAAAGGTACTTGGGACGGCTTACATGGGGCCAAGCCTAGATAGTTACAAACAGTGTAAAAGACACGACAGTGTAAAAACAAATCTATAAAACATATTAAAATCACATTTACATAAACCTGAGAAAGCTTTTTTAATAATTGACAAATAACTTCAGTCGTCGGAGGTTATGGATATCTTTAATATGATGCTTGTTGTAAGTTTTTAAAAATTGTTTTATTTGATATCTTAATTGGGTTTTAATTGGGATATGATGTTTTAATTTATTATGCAATGTTGTTCAATGTATTTGTATGGATTTTATATGCTATACACCACTTTGAATCCCACCCATGGGATAAAAGCGGGATAGAAATGAATTAATAATAATAATAATAATAACGAACTGGGCCAGAAGAAAGTGCATATAGTAAGGAATGTAAACTGGAGGAGAGGTAAATAACCCAGGACTCTTAATAATAAACACTTAATTAATAAACACTAATTACTGTATATACTCGAGTATAAGCCTAGTTTCTCAGCCCTTTTTTTAAGACTGAAAAAGCCCCCTTCGGCTTATACTCGGGTGAGGGTCCTGGTTGGCTTATATTTGGGTCAGCTTATACTCGAGAATATATGGTGCATTTATTATGTTTCTCTATTACTATTGGTATTATTACATTTATTATTTTTCTCTATTATTGTTGCTACTATTACATTTATATTATTATTATTATTATTATTATTATTATTATTATTACATTTATTTTTTCACTCTGATATTATTATTATTGCATTTATTATTTTCCTGTATTTATTATTACATTTATTATTTTCCTGTATTTATTATTATTATTACATGTACAGTAGAGTCTCACTAATCCAAGCCTCGCTTATCCAAGCCTCTGGATTATCCAAGCCATTTTTGTAGTCAATGTTTTCAATATATTGTGATATTTTGGTGCTAAATTCATAAATACAGTAATTCCTACATAGCATTACTGCATATTGAACTACTTTTTCTGTCAAATTTGTTGTATAACATGATGTTTTGGTGCTTAATTTGTAAAATCATAACCTAATTTGATATTTAAAAGGCTTTTCCTTAATCCCTCCTTATTATCCAAGATATTTGCTTATCCAAGCTTCTGCCGGCCCGTTTAGCTTGGATAAGTGAGACTCTACTGTATTATTTTACTCTATTTTTATTTAAAGGATACATAAGCACATTTACATTGAAGAAGATGAGAATAATGATAGGATCAGAGTTGGACAGTCTTATCTTAAATTTGAGCTTTATGTAAATATTCAAAAACATTTAACCTACTGATGCCTCAATTAATGTCATTTTTTTGTTATCTATTTTTATTTCTGAAATGTACCACCCTCGGCTTATACTGGAGTCAATGTTTTCCCAGTTTTTTGTGTGGTATAATTAGGTGCCTCGGCTTATATTCGGGTCGGCTTATACTCGAGTATATACGGTAATAAACACTAGCAGCTGCAATATTTCTAAAAGGCTAAGATGCTCAGGCTAAAGATTCTCAGCGTCTTTACAAAACAAGGACTTCCAAATGGTCTTTCTTTTCAGGTTGCCGGCTGTTAGGAATTGTGGGAGCTGAAGTCCAAAACATCTGCAGGGCCCAAGTTATTATTATTATTATTATTTACAGTATTTATATTCCGCCCTTCTTTCTCACCCCGAAGGGGACTCAGGGCGGATTACAATGAACACATATATGGCAAACATTCAATGCCAACAGACAAAAAACATACAGTAGAGACAGACACAGAGGCATTTAACATTTTTCCAGCTTCACGATTCTGGCCACAGGGGGAGCTGTTGCGTCACCGTCCACTGGTGGCAGTTCTTCCTCATTCTTTTCCTCGTGTTTTGCTGGCAGTTTTATGGTGTTGTAGATTAGTTAAATTAGCCTCCTGCAGAAAGCGTACCTAAATTTCCCTACTTGACAGATGCAACTGTCTTTCGGGGCTGCATAGGTCAACAGCAAGCCGGGCTATTTAATGGTCGGGGGCTTAACCCAAGTTGGCCCATGCCTGTTCCAGAGTATCGCTGTTTCCTAGATGATTGGAAAAATCAACATCCAAAGCATGTAAAAGCCAACTCTGTCCGACTTACCTCCCGTCCCCTTGGCATTCACTAAAGTGCGGCAGTTTGGCCAGGCATTTCCTGCGGTGGGCAAAAAACGTCCTCGACTGCTCGAGAGACAACTCTTCCAGCTTTCCCATGAGCTTGGCTTCTGATGTAGCCCGGGAGTTTTCTGGTGAGACAAGCGAGAAAGAAGACAACCACTTAAGTCTAGCTGACGAAAGACATTCCAGTTATAACAACAGAACCAGCACATTGTAGGACAGTGGTGTCAAATGCGTGCCATAAAACCTCAATGACCCTCTGGTATGTGAGAGCTCCTATATAAATGGGCTTCATAGAAGATTCTGATATTCTGTACAAATTGTTAGGTTCTCTTCTTCGAGTTGTGCTGTGGGTAAGTCTTCCACCAGAAGAAAGCACCAAGACACACGCTGGTAGATCCCAACAGGTTTTATTGTACAGAATACCAGAATCTTCTCTGTAGCCCATTTATATAGGGGCTTTCACATACCAGAGGGTCATTGAGGTTTTATGGATTGTAAGGTTCTCTTCTCCCAGTTGTGCTGTGGGTCAGTCTTCCACCAGAAGAAAGCACCAAGACACACGCTGGTAGATCCCAACAGGTTTTATTGTACAGAATACCAGAATCTTCTCTGTAGCCCATTTATATAGGGGCTTTCACATACCAGAGGGTCATTGAGGTTTTATGGATTGTAAGGTTCTCTTCTCCCAGTTGTGCTGTGGGTCAGTCTTCCACCAGAAGAAAGCACCAAGACACACGCTGGTAGATCCCAACAGGTTTTATTGTACAGAATACCAGAATCTTCTCTGTAGCCCATTTATATAGGGGCTTTCACATACCAGAGGGTCATTGAGGTTTTATGGATTGTAAGGTTCTCTTCTCCCAGTTGTGCTGTGGGTCAGTCTTCCACCAGAAGAAAGCACCAAGACACACGCTGGTAGATTCCAACAGGTTTTATTGTACAGAATACCAGAATCTTTTCTGTAGCCCATTTATATAGGGGCTCTCAGATACCAGAGGATAATTGAGGTTTTATGGCTGGCCCGTTTTATGGCTGGCATCTGTTCTTTGTCAGCGCTTGTTCTGTGTCCGGAGATGTCAAAGATCGGAGATCATGACACCTTCCAAGTGTTTTGGACTTCGGCTCCCAGAATACTTGGCCACTGGACAAGCTAGCACTTTAACAACACAACCGCTGAATGCTAAGGCTTCCTGCCAAAAGGAATTGTAGAGGAGAGTCTACAGAACAAGCCAGTACCTGCCGCAGACCAGGACTGCCATCTGCTGAGAAGTTACGAAGGTGGAGGCATTACTTTTCATTCAACCCTCGTAGGAAATAGGTTCCACTGTGTGGCATAGGTTTTTTTTTCTTCATTGTACCAATGCTTTAGGGACGTAGGTTTCATTTAGTTGCATCATCTTTTACTGCCTTGTTTTGCTTTACAATCTTTTCTTCACTCAAGGTATTGGTTTCATCAAATAGACAGGGGGGAAGCCTTAGCTCTGAAAAGGTATTATTCACAATTGCATTGATCGAGAGCCACCAGGCGGCTCTTGGTCAAACTGCAGTTCGGAGCACACTCAATGTAACACCAAAAAGACCACAAAGAGCCCTGTGACAATATTTATCTATATATATAAAAGAGTGATGGCATCAGGGCAGCGGACAAAACAACAAAACTACAGGCCCCCCAACTTCAAAATTTGACAACACAACCCATCATCCACGGCTCGGGGTTGATACAACAAAAAGAAAAGAAAAATAAAGTCCTAATTAGAGGGAAAGGAATAATTGTTTTTATCCAATTGCTGCCAGTTAGAGGGCTAAGCTCCGCCCACTTGGTCTCTTAGCAACCTACTCAGTCCAGGGGACAGGCACAGTTAGGCCTCAGGCCTTTTCCACACTGCCTATAAGATACAGATTATCTGATTTTAACTGGATTATATGGCAGTGTAGACTCAAGGTCCTTCCACATAGCTATATTACCCATTTAGAATCTTATATTATCTGATTTGAACTGGATTATCTTGAGTCCACACTGCCAGATAATTCACTTCAGTGTGCGTTTTATACAGCTGTGTAGAAGGGGCAGTTCTAGGCAGATAATATAATATAATATAATATAAGAGTCTCACTAATCCAACATAAACAGTGTCCTCTATCCTCACCACTTTCACAGTACACAAACAACCAAATGCATACTAAACATAAAGACAACCATACAACAGACATTCAATACCACCACTACCTCAACAATTTCTCACCAACACCACCAGACAACGCCACAGCAACGCGTGGCCGGGCACAGCTAGTATATATATAAAAGGGTAATGAAATTTCGGCCTGGGACAAAACAACAAAACTACACATCCCAGAAACACTAAACTTGGCAGCACAACCCCTCATCCATGCCTCCACGTTCATACAACAAAAATAAAATAAAAATAAAATCCTAATTAGAGGGAGACGAATAATTGTTTTTATCCAATTGCTGCCAGTTAAAAGGCTAAGCTTTGCCCACTTGGTCTCCTAGCAACCCACTCAGCCCAGGGGACAGCAGAGTTAGGCCTCACTTAGGCCTCTTCCACACTGCCTATAAAATACAGATTATCTGATTTTAACTGGATTATATGGCAGTGTAGACTCAAGGCCGTTCCACACAGCTATATAACCCATTTATAATCTTATATTATCTGCTTTGAACTGGATTATCTTGACTCCACACTGCCTTACAATCCACTTCAGTGTGCGGTCGGACACAACTGGACTTAATGTCAGGAGAAAACCTTTACCCTTTACCTTAATTACCACCAATTCCTCAATACTTTATTTCCCATACCACCATACTTCACCACAGCAACGCGTGGCCGGGCACAGCTAGTTAATTTTATAAACTAGGTAGGTAAAGGTAAAGGTTTTCCCCTGACATTACCAGGATTGCCTTCTGTTGTGGTTACGAAGGTGGAGGCATTACTTTTCATTCAACCCTCGTATATATCATTTCATGAGCCAAACCCATTCCAAAACACTGGAGGTCAAACATCTGGAGGGCTAAAGATTTTACACCTTTGCTGTAAGATAACTACAATTGGTGTCCTTCACATGTGTTGAATTATATCTTCTGACTGTTCGCCAACAAATCACAAGCAGTCAATATTTTCACATTCACCCACTTATCCCCATCAATGTTCAGACTGGGGACATCTACACTGTAGAATTAATACAGTATGGCATCTCTTTTTAACTGCCATGATCCAATGCTGTGGAATCAGGAGATTTGTCAATTGAAGTACAAACAAAAATAGCCGAGAAGATTAGGAATGACTTTTGAGACCGAAATCCAGCCTTGTAGTTCTGTATTGTTTCAAGATCCAGAAAATGCAAACAATGCTTCCTAACTTACCATAGTACATTGAAGGAAAAGCAGGTTCTCCTTTCCAACTTGTTTTATCACTTTGCTTCTCTAGGTCCTGCAGAACTTTGTCTAGGTCCCATTTCTCTATCTCCTGAAACAAAAACAGCTTGTGATTGACGAGGCACAACAGTAAAACATTATGAACCCAAGAATGTCCATATTGGATCAGTCCTGTTTCCCGCAGCGATCAATGAGATACTTCTAGGAAACCAAAAACCTGTAATCTCTGAGATACAAACACAACCACACTTGTGAAAAAAACAAAACAACCTTGGTGGACCTGTAAAATTGCAAAAAAAAAAATTGGACAAAAATACATGTAAAAATATTAGGAATAAAATTCCAAATGAAACCAGAATACTTTCTTTTAGGAATGCCAGATTTTGAAATGGATTTAAGCAAAGATATTCTATTTAATTATTTGGTGACAGCAGCTAGAATAACTTATTCTAAAAATTGGAAACTTAAAGAAATCCCCCGGATAGAAGATTGGATACTGAAAATATCCGATATCATGAATATGGACAACTTAACACAATGTCTTAAAAGAAATCAAGGCATACCAAAGAAATCAGCTGATCGGACACTTTTGAAAGAACATTTAAAATAAGAAAAGAAGAAAAGTAGATTCCCAACCATAAAAATAGCATGAACAAATGGGTGGTGGTTTTCTTAAAGAAAGGAAATGTATATTTTTATATATATACTAGCTGTGCCCGGCCACGCGTTGCTGTGGCAAAGTGGTGGTGGTATTGGTTAAAAATTGTTGTGTAATTTTTTGACTTTATTTTGCATTTTTTATTAATTTTATTGTAAGTTATATTTTTATTTATTATATTTTATTATTTTCTTGTATTATTTTTAGTTATTTTTTGTTATTATAGTATTTTATTGTATTTTTTTGTGTTTTTGATTATTTTTATTGGGTTGCTAGGAGACCAAGTTGGAGGAGCTTAGCCTTCTAACTGGCAGCAATTGGATAAAAGCAATTATTCCTCTCTCTCTAATTAGGACTTTGTTTTTCTTTTCTTTTTCTTGTATCAACCTAGAGGCGTGGATGATGGGTTGTGTTGTCAAATTTCGAGGTTGGGGGGCCTGTAGTTTTGTTGTTTTGTGGGTCACCATGATGCCATCACTCTTTTATATATATAGATATGGACATTTTAAACTTCGATGGAAGAGATCGGAAGTTAAATCTTTTTTTTCTTCTCTTTTTTCATTTTTTCCTTTTTTTCTTTTCTTTTTTCCTTTTAGTATTCCCTTGCTACTTTCATTTATACAGGGGTTGAATGAAAAGTAATACCTCCACCTCTGTCACTTGATTTTGGATGGGAATATTTTAATAAATCAAACGCAGAAATAATCCTTAGAATTGTCAGAGTATTTGCAGCGGGGCAGTAGTTGGATGGAAGCAGTGGAACGCAGAACGAAGAGACACTCAGAGACGTTGGTAAAACTATTTACAAAGTTTTACTGTATGCAGCAATAATCAACACAAACAGACTTGCAGACAACAGACGAATACAGAACTGCTCTGTCCTCCAACAGAACTTGACTCGAACTCTAGGCAGACAGAACTCAACTGAACTGAACTGAACTCGGTATGCACAAACACTTGTGTCTGGATACTCCCTAGTTCCAGCCACACATCAAGGTCATCATAGCTTCTTGGCAATTAACTCTTTCCACACTATGGTACATTCTGGATGATGCAATCAGTTGCAATACAAGCATGGCACAAATTGCATTTAAACACTGTCAATACACAAATCCCACATTAACAAGAATGTGCTCTTTAACTACCACTATTCACTTTTCCACATCATCACCAGACAATTGGATACATTTCTGCGCAGGGTTCCATAGTTCACACTTTAACAACACAACCGTTCAATGCTAAGGCTTCTCCGTCTGAGCAGGGTTCCATACTTCGCCCTTTAACAACACAACCGTTCAATGCTAAGACTTTCTGCCAAATGGAACTATAGAGGAGAGTCTACTGAACAAGACAGTACCTGCCGCAGACCAGTATCACCATCTCTTGAGGAGTTACAAAGGTAGAGGTATTGCTTTTCATTCAACCCTCGCATGATGGAAAGATTGGCAGAGCAACAGTTAAGAATTATGATTTATCATAATTCATCATAGCTCTGTTCTCAAACTATAATTTTCTGATTAACCTCACCCATATTCTCCAATAAATTTCTGAGAACCATATCTCACACATCTCTGTAATGTTTAAAAACTTATTTTTTAAAAATCCGACAGATACCGTAGTCATCCTCTCGCACCATGGGGAGGGGGAATTATCTTGTCATTCCCACAATCGAGGTCCAGGAAGGTTATTCCCCCCAACAACAACAACAAAAAACCCCCCTTGATTTGACTGTTCTCATAATGTGAACTGTTCTAATCATGTTTTTATGTTTTCCATATTACAGCCCAGATCGGTGTTTCAAACTGACAGTTTCAGGGCACTCAAGAAAAGGTTTTATAATTCTTAAGAAGGCGCGAACTGCCAATTACAGCTACACGGCATCAGAATTACTACAAACGTATAAATTCAGTCCTTTCATTCCAATCTAAAACTGTCAGCACTTGAAAGCTAATGCCGTTTCCATTGTGATAATCTCCTTTGTTTGTTGTGCCGTCTCAAAGAGGGGTTTTCTGCACTGCTTCCTGGCTGATAAAACCTCAAAGCAGCCGAGAAAATTCTGATTAGCGCTGGCTTTGGCGTGGCCAAGTTTTGCTTTCGACACTCATCCGATATTCCCATTTAATTCGTAACATTAGATGAGGGATCATCGTGGCTTGGCAAAGCCTCCAACAAGCTACAAGGCTATTCAATCAAGTTGGTTAATTGCGACATTCACATTTGCTTTGAACAGACAAGGATTCTTTCTCTCACCCTGGACATTATTCCATAGATAGATAGATAGATAGATAGATAGATAGATAGATAGATAGATAGATATCATATACACTCCACTTGCCTCATTTCCAATAGAACCTCTGAAGATGCCATTAGCCACAGATGCAGGTAAAACATCAGGAGAGAATGTGGCCGGAACCGGGCCATACAGCCCAAAAATTCACAGCAAGACATGATTATAATATGTTTTAACAATGTTTTTAATGGATTTGTTTATATTGTTTTGTTTTTATGATTGCACTTTGGGCATGAAATTTTGCCAATTTTTGTAAGCCGCCCTGAGTCCCCTCAGGTGAGAAGGGCAGGGTATAAATGTTGTAAATAATAATAATAATAATAATAATAATAATAATAATACAGTAGAGTCTCACTTATCCAACATAAACGGGCCGGCAGAATGTTGGATAAGTGAATATGTTGCATAATAAGGAGAGATTAAGAAAAAGCCTATTAAACATCAAAATAGGTTATGATTTTACAAATGAAGCACCAAAACATCATGTTATACAACAAATTTGACAGAAAAAGTAGTTCATTACACATTAATGCTATGTAGTAATTATTATATTTACAAATTTAGCACCAAAATATCATGATATATTGAAAATATTGACTACAAAAATGTGTTGGATAATCCAGAATGTTGGATAAGTGAGACTCTACTGTAATAATAAAGAAGATCAGAAGATCAGGGGGCAGAGGACTCTTACAAGTCAAACAATCAGTCAAAGAAGAAGAACATGCCCTGGCAGAATATGTAAAGCAAAGTGAAGAACCTGCTTTGATTGAAGTCAAAAATCAGAAACTCCTCAAAGCACAGCAGACAAAAAACCAGTACAAGAAAACCGCACTACAAACTAGAGCTGACAGCTGGCACAACAAAACATTGCATGGAAAGTTCCTTGACAAAATTGAAGGAAAAGCTGACAAGGAGAAGACCTGGCTCTGGCTCACGAATGGGACCCTGAAGAAGGAGACAGAAGGCCTGATCCTTGCAGCCCAGGAGCAAGACATCAGGACAAAGGCCATTAAGGCCAAGATCCAAAAATCAGCCGATGACCCAAAATGCAGACTGTGCAATGAAACAGACAAAACCATTGATCATATCCTCAGCTGCTGTAAGAAAATCGCACAGACAGACTACAAACAGAGGAACAACTATGTGGCCCAAATGATTCATTGGAACTTATGTACCACCTCCCAGTACCACCTTCCAGCAGCAAAGAACGGGTGGGATCACAAACCTGCAAAAGTCTTGGAAAATGAGCACACAAAGATACTGTGGGACTTCCGAATCCAGACTGACAAAGTTCCTGAACACAACACACCAGACATCACAGTTGTGGAAAAGAACAAGGTTTGGATCATTGATGTTGCCATCCCAGGTGACAGTTGCATTGACAAAAAACAACAGGAAAAACTCAGCCGCTCTCAGGACCTCAAGATTGAACTGCAAAGACTCTGGCAGAAACCAGTGCAGGTGGTCCCGGTGGTGATGGGCACACTGGGTGCCATGCTAAAAGATCTCAGTCGGCATTTGGAAACAATAGACATTGACAAAATTACGATCTGCCAACTGCAAAAGGCCACCCGACTGGGATCTGCACGCATCATCTGAAAATACATCACACGATCCTAGACACTTGGGAAGTGTTCGACTTGTGATTTTGTGATACGAAATCCAGCATATTTATCTTGTTTGCTGTGTCGTAATAAAATAATAATAATAATAATAATAATAATAATAATAATAATAATAATAATAATAATACATCACACAGTCCTAGACACTTGGGAAGTGTTCGACTTGTGATTTTGTGATATGAAATCCAGCATATCTATCTTGTTTGCTGTGAAATAATAATAATAATAATAATAATAATAATAATAATAATAATAATAATAATAATTCCGGCCATGAAAGCCTTCAACAACACAAGAGCTCTGCCATTCCTCCATCAATGTCTAATCTCTAACCTCCATCTATCTGAACAACCTCAAAAGTTCTGTTAATATTATGCATATTTGGACCTTTGTCTCCACCGATAGCAAAAGATCTGCCTGTCCTCAGCCAGTGACTACAAAGAAAAGAGCACAGAGAGGCTGTTTCGAAGAAAAAAAAGAGAACGATGTTAGCATGCATACCTCGAAGGCCAACAGTGTCAACTCTCTCGGGTGTTCGGCCGAAATGACTCCCAGCTCTCTTTCCGCCTTTGCAATTCTTTCAAAATTATTGTTATTATTTCTTGATTGTGAAGGGCCTACATCTCCTGTCAAGCGTCCCGATGTTGCCTTGGAGGGTATTTTTGTTTCTGTTCGTTTCTTTGGTTCTTTTATGTCGTTGTTTGTTATCACAGAGGGGGGTGCCGTTTCCATAGACGGCAATGGATCAGATGGCGAGCTTTGGGTATCCTTAAGAAGAGATAAACAAAGTTTGGGTGTATAAGAGATCAAGAAGAATGGGATTTAAAAACTAGGTATTTCTTTATATATATTTTAAACATTATGGGCTAACCCAGGCATGGGCAAACTTCCGCCCTCCAGGTATTTTAGTCTTTGACTCCCACAATTCCTTTGAGGTTTGTTTTTACCTTTCTCAGGCGAGCCAGGTTTGTGACAGTAGGCTTAAAACACTTGTCGGTTCAAATGCTATGTTGTGTTCAAATTTTATAGCATTCAGTGGGATAGTTTGGGAGATATGAGGTCCCTCCTGGCTGTTAGGAATTGTAGGAATTGCAGTCCAAAACACCTGGAGGGTCCAAGTTTGCCTATTATTATTATTATTATTATTATTATTATTATTATTATTATTATTATTATTTAGGATATTTCTATCCCACCTTTCTCCGCAATGTGGACTCAAGGCGGCTTACAAACAGAACATAAACAGTAAAATCCATCAACCATAAAACCATACAAACATAAAATCCAAATAAATAAAAACAAGATGAATAATCAATAAAATCCCGCATCTATATAAATAAAAATGTAATGTCCGTCCGGCAGGGACCTCATATCTCCCAAACTATCCCACTGAATGCTATGAAATTTGGACACAACATAGCATTTGATCTGACGAGTGTTTTAAGCCAACTCTCACAAACCTGGCCCACCTCAGAAAGGTAAAAACAAACCTCAAGGAATGGCCAGTAAAATCCATCAGTTCGGCGAACAAATAAATAAAAACAAGATAAATAATCCATAAAATCCCACATCTATATAAATAAAAATGTAATGTCCGTCCGGTAGGGACCTCATATCTCCCAAACTATCCCGCTGAATGCTATGAAATTTGGACACAACATAGCATTCGATCTGACGAGTGTTTTAAGCCTACTCTCACAAACCTGGCCCACCTGAGAAAGGTAAAAACAAACCTCAAAGGAATGGCTAGTAAAATCCATCAGTTCGGCGAACAAATAAATAAAAATACCCTTTGGAAATGATTAATAATAATAAAAATAAATAAGAAAGAAAATTATTGTTGTTGTTTTGTGGTTGTGAATGACTTACATCTCTTGTCGGGCGTCCCAATGCTGCCTTGGAGAGTATTTTTGTTTCTATTAGTTTCCTTCGTTCTTTCATGTCGCTGTTTAATATCTCAAAGGGGGGTGCCGTTTCCATAGATGGCAATGGATTAGATGATGGACTCGGGACATCTTTATCTTTCTGAGCATCCTTTCCAGATTCCGGTTCATTCGTGGGAAATTCCGAAGCATCCCTGACTTGCTGGCTTGGCCTTTCTTCATTAAGAAACCCAAAGTAATTGCTGTCTGTTGGCACAGACCCTTGTTCTTCATCCTGGATCTCTGTCAGATGCCTCATGAATGCAAAAGTCTTCTAAAAGTGCAAAAAAACCCAATCGCAGTCATTTTTCAGTAACCAAAAATGTCTTAATCATGAGTATTCAAAATTAGAGACACCAACTCCAAGTGCATATTTATAGTGTTATGATGATTCCACATTAGAAACCAGATTTCGTAGTTTGCTGAGGATCGAGAGCTCTCCAAAAAGAGCCATCTATAAACTGCAAATCCCAGCATTCTGCACAATGTTGACATGGCTGTAAAAGTGGGGAGGAAAGCACTATAACAGGGTATTGGTGCATAATGGTGAATTTTAAACTCCACTGTATGCCTGGTATTTGTTTTGTGCTCTTTGAAATGTATATACCGTATATACTCGAGTATAAGCCGACCCGAATATAAGCCGAGGCACCTAATTTTACCACAAAAAACTGGGAAAACATTGACTCCAGTATAAGCCGAGGGTGGATATTTCAGAAATAAAAATAGATACCAATAAAATTACATTGATTGAGGCATCAGTAGGTTAAATGTTTTTGAATATTTACATCAAGCTCAAATTTAAGATAAGACTGTCCAACTCTGATCAAATCATTAATCTCATCTTCTTCAATGTAAATGTGCTTACGTATCCTTTTAATAATAATAGAGTAAAATAATAAATGTAATAATAATAATAATAAATACAGGAAAATAATACAGTGGAGTCTCACTTATCCAAGCCTCGCTTATCCAAGCCTCTGGATAATCCAAGCCATTTTTGTAGTCAATGTTTTCAATATATCATGATATTTTGGTGCTAAATTCGTAAATACAGTAATTACAACATAACATTACTGCGTATTGAACTGCTTTTTCTGTCAAATTTGTTGTATAACATGAAGTTTTGGTGCTTAATTTGTAAAATGGAGCCCCCAGATGGTGTAGTGGACTAAGTGACTTGAAGGTTGGGTTGCTGACCTGAAAGCTGCCAGGTTCGAATCCCACCTGGGGAGAGTGTGGATGAGCTCCCTCTATCAGCTCCAGCTCCATGCGGGGACATGAGAGAAGCCTCCCACAAGGATGGTAAAAACATCAAAAACATCCGGGCATCCCCTGGGCAACGTCCTTGCAGACGGCCAATTCTCTCACTCCAGAAGCAACTCCGGTTGCTCCTGACACGAAAAAAAATTGTAAAATCATAACCTAATTTGATGTTTAATAGGCTTTTCCTTAATCCCTCCTTATTATCCAAGATATTCACTTATCCAAGCTTCTGCCGGCCCGTTTAGCTTGGATAAGTGAGACTCTACTGTACATGTAATAATAAATAGAGTAAAATAATAAATGTAATAATAATAAGATCAGAGTGAAATAATAAATGTATTAATAATAATAATAAAAATAGAGTAAAATAAATGTAACAGTAGCAACAATAATAGAGAAAAATAATAAATGTACCATATATTCTTGAGTATAAGCTGACCCAAATATAAGCCAACCAAGACCCTCACCCGAGTAGAAGCCGAGGGGGGCTTTTTCAGTCTTTACAAAAGGTCTGAAAACTAGGCTTATACTCAAGTAATTGAGGTCAAAGCAGATAATAATGTGGATTTTCTGATTTGATAATCTGGATTATATGGCAGTGTAGAAGGGGGCCTAGTGTTTTTCAGAAATGGGGGAGAACCCTGTCTATTCTGTGTGAAAGCAATGGAGGCTAATCTATTATTATTATTATTATTATTAGTAATAGTAGTAATAGTAGTACGTTTTATTGATTAGCCCATCGACTGTATCAAAACACTTGACGAACACACTTGACACATACACCCACATCATCATCATCATCATCATTATTTTGTTTGTGTGTTCATTTGTTTTTATCTGATTTTTTGATCATAATATTATTATTATTATTATTATTATTATTATTATTATTATTATTATTATTATTTATACCTCGCTTTATCTCCCCAAAGGGGACTTAAAACCATTAGTATACAATTTAAATTATTATTATTATTATATATTATTATAATATTATTATTACTATATAATAATAATAACAACCCACCTTATCTCTCCAAAGGGGACTCAAAGCGGCATGACATAAAAGCATTAGTATACAATTTAAAATATTATTATTACAATATACTATTATTAAAATATATTATTGTTACTATATATTATTATTATTATTATTATTATTATATTTATTCATACCCCGCCTTATCTCTCCAAAGGGGATCAAAGTGGCTTGACATAAAAACATTAGTATACAGTTTAAAATATTATTATTATTATTATTATATATTTATTATTATTATTATTATTATTATTACTATATAATAATAATAATAACCCGCCTTATCTCCCCAAAGGGGACTCAAAGCGGCGTGACATAAAAGCATTAGTATACAATTTAAAATAATATTACAATATACTATTATTATTATAATAATATATTATTACTATTACTACTATATATTATATTATTATTATATTTATTCATACCCCGCTTTGTCTCCCCAAAGGGGACTCAAAGTAGCTTGACATAAAAACATTAGTATACAGTTTAAAATATTATTATTATTATTATATATTATTATAATAATAATATTATTATTACTATAAAATAATAGTAATAATAATAATAATAATAATAATAATAATAATAATAATAACCCGCCTTATCTCCCCAAAGGGGACTCAAAGTGGCGTGACATAAAGGCATTAGTATACAACTTAAAATATTATTATTACAATATACTATTATGACCTGCAAGTCTGCTTCTTCCAAAGGAAGGTCTTCGAGTTCCTCAGAGAAGTCAGGAATCAGGTTGGATTGATCTCGCTGGAAGATGAAAAGCTCCTCATCTTCATCACCATCGGACTATCAATGGGAGATAAAGAATGAATGTGTTGTCGAAGGCTTTCCTAGATCCGGACAGTAAATAAAGACCAACACTCGGAAAACTGGGGAATTCCGGACAGGAAACAATCAGGGACAGCTAACACCTTCCAACAAAGGATCCAACAAAGGATCCCCCAGGCAGGAAGCAGTCCGACTTTTAAACTGCAAGGCCATTCAATGCCACTAACACTATAATAACACTAATTCTGTTGTCAAAGGCTTTCATGGCCGGAATCACATTCCATAGGTATATAAACCCCACTTGCCTAGTTTCCAACAGACCTCACAACCTCCGAGGATGCTTGCCATAGATGTGGGCGAAACGTCAGGAGAGAATGCTTCTGGATCATGGTCAGACAGCCCGGAAAACTCACAGCAACCCAATGAATGAAATTATTTCCGGCTGGTGCTGCGGTTCACCCGTCTTTCCCTTTGGCTAAGTTTGCAAGGACCTGGGAATTGGTTTGTAACTGTTGCTATTCTGCTGCTGGAGAACCGGGTTGAACAGGTTTCTCTGTGTGTGTGTGTGAGTCTTCTGAGTACTAGTTGAAAAGAAGACAGCTCTGTACTCAGAGAGACCTGACTATTTCTGAGGCCTTGTTTTCTGATGATCTCCACTGAAGCAGATTTATGGACTAAGAAAGAACTGCTTATGACTGCTGATTTCTGTAAGCAATCAGAGGGACTATTGTAAATACCATTGTTTTGTCGATCTCTTGGATTTAGTAAAAAAATCCCTGTGCTATTTGTTCTGTTTTAGGAAAGTGCAAAAGTAGCTTTTAGTAAAGTGCAAAGTAAGACTTTTTTGACACTAATTGGTGATGGATAATGCCTATATGACATAGGTAGATGAAGGCAAAAATGGTATAAAAAGGCCTGTGTTTCTTTGTTCTGGACCCTTGCTTTCCTGATTACAGGAGAGGGTCCTTCCTATGCTTATTCTCTGTGGCCACTGAGAATAAACGTCTTTTTCTGCAGCAACCAGAGCTCTCTTTGTCTCATTATCTCAAACTGTTGTCTGCCATTTCAGTATAACAACAACAACAACAACAACAATAATAATAGTTGCCATCCCAGGTGACAGTCGCATTGACGAAAAACAACAGGAAAAATTCAGCCGCTATCAGGACCTCAAGATTGAACTTCAAAGACTGGCAGAAACCAGTGCAGGTGGTCCCGGTGGTGATCGGCGCATTGGGTGCCGTGCCAAAAGATCTCAGCCGGCATTTGGAAACAATAGACATTGACAAAATCACGATCTGCCAACTGCAAAAGGCCACCCTACTGGGATCTGCACGCATCATCCGAAAATACATCACACAGTCCTAGACACTTGGGAAGTGTTCGACTTGGGATTTTATGATATGAAATCCAGCATGTCTATCTTCTTTGCTGTGTCATAATAAAATAATAATTTATTTTTCTATCCCGCCACCATCTCCATGCAGGGACTCAGGGTGGCTAGCATGGGGCCAAGCCCAAAGAACAAATAATAAACAAGTACTGTATTTTATTTGTGTTTATGACCTGGATTATATGGTAGTGTAGAAGGGGCCTAATATGCACCCCGTTAGTGACGCTGCTGCCAATGGCCATGCTGCTCGGGGTCAATGGAAATGGGCATAACGGGACTCCAGCACATCTGCAGGCTGCACAGCTGTTTTGTGGCTCTGACGGATCATAGAAATGGTTGCAACGGAAAAGAGAGAACAGGACTTACTGCATATATGTCCGAGTCCATGGAGGGAATCTGATCTTTAACTGCAGACAGGATGGCTCCCCATTGGAAAGGAGCAATCGCCAGCTCAGGAAGAGTCTCTTTCTCCTCGTTCTGGCCCTCTGATGCCATTGGAAACGGTGCGCACAAAGTGTTCAGCTGCACAGAAAAAAAAGGCACAGAGTCTTGGATCAGGGAACCTAAGAGAAGACGTGAGAGCCATGTATAAATAAGTGAAAAGATGCCATAAGGAAGAGGGAGCAGGCTTGTTTTCTGCTGCCCTGGAAACACAATGAAGCCATGGGTACAAATGACAGGAGAGGAGATTCCATTGAACATTATTAGGAAGAGCTTTCTGGCTGTAAGAAGAGCTGTTTAATAATGGAACTCTGCGTCGGAGTCTAACGAAAGCTCCTTCTTTGGAGGCTTTGAAACAGAGGCCAGGTGGCCATCTGTCAGGGGTGCTTTGATTGTGCTTTTTCCTGCATGCTAAAATAGGGTTGAGCTGGATGGCCCTTGGGGTCTCTTCCAAATCTATTATACAGTAGAGTCTCACTTATCCAAGCTAAACAGGCCGGCAGAAGCTTGGATAAGCGAATATCTTGGATAATAAGGAGGGATTAAGGAAAAGCCTGTTAAACATCAAATTAGGTTATGATTTTACAAATGAAGCACCATAACATCATGTTTTACAACAAATTTAACAGAAAAAGCAGTTCAATACGCAGTAATGCTATGTTGTAATTACTGTATTTACGAATTTAGCACCAAAATATCACAATATATTGAAAACATTGACTACAAAAATGGCTTGGATAATCCAGAAACTTGGAGAAGTGAGGCTTGGATAAGTGAGACTCTATTGTAATTATGATTATGATTATTATAATGGATGATGGCCATTTGTCAGGGTTGCTTTAATTGTGTTTGTTCTGCATACTAGAATGGGTTTGGACTGGATGATCTTTGGGGTCCCTTACAGCTGACACAGCAAACAAGATAGATATGCTGGATTTTGTCGTATTATTGTTGTTGTTATTATTATTGTTATTATTATTATTATTATTATTATTATTATTATGTTTATTTATACCCTGCTTTTCTCGCCAACAAGGAGACCCAAAGCAACTAGGTTTCTATTATTATTATGTTTATTATTATTATTATGTTTATTATGTTTATTCATACCCTGCTTTTCTCACCAACAAGGAGACCCAAGGCAACTAGGTTTCTATTATTATTATTATTATTATTATTATTATTATTATTATTATTATGTTTATTTATACCCTGCTTTTCTCGTCAACAAGGAGACCCAAAGCAACTAGGTTTCTATTATTATTATTATTATTATTATTATTATTATTATTATTATTATTCATACCCTGCTTTTCTCACCAACAAGGAGACCCAAAACAACTAGGTTTCTATTATTATTATTATGTTTATTTATACCCTGCTTTTCTCGCCAACAAGGAGACCCAAAACAACTAGGTTTCTATTATCATTATCATTACATTTATTTATACCCTGCTTTTCTCGCCAACAAGGAGACCCAAAACACCTGGTTTCTATTATTATTATTATGTTTATTTATACCCTGCTTTTCTTGCCAACAAGGAGACCCAAAACAACTAGGTTTCTATTATCATTATCATTACATTTATTTATACCCTGCTTTTCTCGCCAACAAGGAGACCCAAAACAACTAGGTTTCTATTATCATTATCATTATTATTATTATTATTACATTTATTTATACCCTGCTTTTCTCGCCAACAAGGAGACCCAAAACAACTAGGTTTCTATTATCATTATCATTATTATTATTATTATTACATTTATTTATAACCTGCTTTTCTCACCAACAAGGAGACCCAAAGCAACTAGGTTTCTATTATTATTATGTTTATTATTATTATCATGTTTATTATGTTTATTCATACCCTGCTTTTCTCACCAACAAGGAGACCCAAGGCAACTAGGTTTCTATTATTATTATTATTATTATTATTATTATTATTATTATTATGTTTATTTATACCCTGCTTTTCTTGCCAACAAGGAGACCCAAAACAACTAGGTTTCTATTATCATTATCATTGTTATTATTATCATTACATTTATTTATACCCTGCTTTTCTCGCCAACAAGGAGAACCAAAGCAACTAGGTTTCTATTATTATTATTATTACGTTTATTTATAACCTGCTTTTCTCGCCAACAAGGAGACCCAAAGCAACTAGGTTTCTATTATTATTATTATTATTATTATTATTATTATTATTATGTTTATTTATACCTCACTTTTTCTCTCCACAAAGATAATCAAAGCATCATTACAATAATAATTCTTTATATTGTGTTGTTGAACACTATCATGGCCGGAATCACTGGGTTGCTGTGAGTTTTCCGGGCTGTGTGGCCATGTTCCAGAAGCATTCTCTCCTGGCGTTTCGCCCACATCTATGGCAGGCCTCCTCAGAGGTTGTGAGGCCTGTTGGAAACTAGGCCAGTGGGGTTTATCTATCTGTGGAATGTCATTCCGAAAATGAAAGCCTTCGACGACAGAATTAGTGTTATTATAGTGTTAGTGGTATTAGTGTTATTACCTCGTTTTTTGACTGTTAATTCCAGAGTTCTTCCTGGTCCAGAGGAAGAATCCCATAACCATGGCAACGTGACGTCACCATGCCCGTTGCCTTGTCAACCGGACGCTACCCGCTTATTATTCCCGCCCGATACTCGCTCCGCCCTTTATTTACGGTCCTGGCAGCTTTATAACAACACCATTGCGATTTTAGCGTGCTCATTTTTTTTGTCTTGAACTTTAGGAGGGAAAAACACCTCCACGCGCCCTTACTAGTATAGTATACATAGACAGCGAGAGAGTAAAAAAAAAACAACGCCGATTTGGATCTTATCCTGTTTTTTCCTCCCCTTTTGCCCTGTTAGGACCTCTTGCAAGACGTTTATTGGCTCCTTTCGCTTTGGAGGCGGAGCCAAAAGGTGGAGGATGAAGAAGCCAGGCGATGCTGGGCGGGGCAGGTAGTCACGTGAGAGCTTTCCGCCGCTGCTGATTGGCTCCGCGGCGTTGTGGGATGTTTCCGGCGGAGTTGCCGGAAGTACCATTTCCAGGTAGGCGGAGAGGCCTAGCAGGCGTTTCGAAGCCGCCGGAAACGCGCTTCTGAGGTAAAACTCAGCGCTGGGCCTTTGGGGGTTTGTTGATGTAGGAATTGCCGCTAAAGAGGCGAAGGAAGCAGCGAAAACCTCCGTTCCGTTTTCTCCTGGCTCTTCCTCACAACCCTGCGAGGTAGGCCCGGCTACAGAAAGCAGTTGGAAATTGCCTTGTGTAGTCAGTGTTGGGGCGCTCCCACTTTTTCAGGCGAAATGTTTATCTATTTATTATTATTTATTTACTACATTTATTATTATTTATTTATAATAATAATTTATTATTTATTACAGTAGAGTCTCACTTATCCAACACTCGCTTATCCAACGTTCTGGATTATCCAACGCATTTTTGTAGTCAATGTTTTCAATACAACCTAATTTGATGTGTAATAGGCTTTTCCTTAATCCCTCCTTATTATCCAACATATTCGCTTATCCAACATTCTGCGGGCCCGTTTATGTTGGATAAGTGAGACTCTACTGTATTTATTTACTACATTTATATGCCGCCCTTCTCACCCCAAAGGGCGGCTTACAAATTCCATTCACATACAATACATTATATTATTAGCATAGTACAATACTAGCATTAAATTACTATATTGTACTATATCATTACATTGTAATATTATTAGTAATATTGCATTTAATATATAATATATAATTAATATTATTAAATTGTATTATTATCAGTGTTATATTGTAATACGTCCCCTGGGCAACATCCTTGCAGAATCCATTCACATACAATACATTATATTATGAGCGTAGTACAAGACTAGCATTAAATTAATATATTGTACTATATCATTACATTGTAATATTATTAGTAATATTACATTTAATATATAATATATAATTAATATTATTAAATTGTATTATTATTAGTGTTATATTGTAATACGTCCCCTGGGCAACATCCTTGCAGAATCCATTCACATACAATACATTATATTATGAGCATAGTACAAGACTAGCATTAAATTACTATATTGTACTATATCATTACATTGTAATATTATTAGTAATATTACATTTAATATATAATATATAATTAATATTATTAAATTGTATTATTATCAGTATTATATTGTAATACGTCCCCTGGGCAACATCCTTGCAGACGGCCAATTCTCTCACTCCAGATATAACTCCGGTTGCTCCTGACACGAAAAAAAAAAATAGTAATACAGTACTAGCATTAAATTACTATATTGTACTATATCATTACATTGTAATTAGTAATATTACATTTAATATATAATATATAATTAATAATATTAACTTGTATTATATCAGTATTATATTATAATACATTATGATATCAACATTATATGTATATACAATATATTATATTATATATTATTATAAATTAAGTTGTATATTATATATATTATGTATATATAAGCATAGCATATCTATTCTATTATACTATTATGTATTAAATATGTTAATTTATCATGTATGTTATAATTTGTATATGAATGTATAATATATAAATGTATTAATTTATATATACAGTAGAGTCACACTTATCCAACACTCGCTTATCCAACATTCTGGATTATCCAACGCTTTTTTGTAGTCAATGTTTTCAATACATGGTGATTTTTTGGTGCTAAATTCATAAACACAGTAATTACTACATAGCATTACTGCATATTGAACTTCTTTTTCTGTCAAATTTGTTGTATAACATGATGTTTTGGTGCTTAATTTGTAAAATCATCACCTAATTTGATGTTTAATAGGCTTCTCCTTAATCTCTCCTTATTATCCAACATATTCGCTTATCCAGCGTTCTGCTGGCCCGTTTATGTTGGATAAGTGAGAATCTACTGTATATTGTACTATATCATTACATTGTAATATTATTAGTAATATTACATTTAATATATAATATATAATTAATATTATTAAATTGTATTATTATCAGTATTATATTGTAATATGTCCCCTGGGCAACATCCTTGCAGACGGCCAATTCTTTCACTCTAGAAGTAACTCCGGTTGCTCCTGACACGAAAAAAAAAATAGTAATACAGTACTAGCATTACATTACTATATTGTACTGTATCATTACATTGCAATGTTATTAGCAATATTACATTTAATATATAATATATAATTAATATTATTAACTTGTATTATTATCAGTATTATATTGTAATACGTTATGATATCAATATTATATGTATATACAATATATTATTTTATATTATTATAAAGTAAGTTGTATATTATATATATTTTATATATATATATATATTAGCATAACATATTTATTCTATTATATATTATATTATGTATTAAATATGTTAATTTATCATGTATGTTATAATTTGTATATGAATGTATAATATATAAATATATTAATTTATATATACTGTATATTGTACTATATCATTACATTGTAATATTATTAGTAATATTACATTTAATATATAATATATAATTAATATTATTACATTGTATTATTATCAGTATTATATTGTAATACGTCCCCTGGGCAACATCCTTGCAGACGGCCAATTCTCTCACTCTAGAAGTAACTCCGGTTGCGCCTGACACGAAAAAAAAATTGTAATACATGCAAATGTGAGTAGATCAATAGGTACCACTCTGGTGGGAAGGTAACGGCGCTCCATGCAGTTATGCTGGCCACATGACCTTGGAGGTGTCTACGGACAACGCCGGCTCTTCGGCTTAGAAATGGAGATGAGCACCAACTCCCAGAGTCGGATACAAATGGATTTAATGTCAGGGGAAACCTTTACTATGGCCCGGTTCTGGCAGCATTCTCTAATGGTGTTTGTTTTACTTGACCTGTCAGGACACAATGTCAGAACTGAGTGATGAAGCCAGTGAATCTGAACTTCTGAATCGCAGTTTGTCCATGTGGCATGGAGTGGGTCACATGGTCTGCCACGAAGAGTTAGATGTTCCGTTGGACCTTCACACAGCAGCCTCTATAGGCCAGTATGAGGTGGTAAAAGAAAGTATTCTAAGGTACGTTGTAGATAACTTAGGATGTCCTTACTCATTCCGACTACAGTTGTATCTACTGATAAAGAGTTCTGAATACAGATATGCATTCAGCAAAGTTAGGTAGTGGAGCCTGGAAGTGGGTAGGATATCACTATTTCATATTGCAGATGGGGAGAACTGCATTTTTAAATGTTCTTCTGTCATTTTTTAACCTTTACATCTTAATACTTTATTTTATCATCTCCAAAAAGTAGCCAGAGCAGAGCAATGGGCTAAGACCATTTAATGTCTGTTCATTTTTGTAATAAAGAGTTCTTGCTATATGGCCCACTAGTATAACCCACAAAGTACAGAAGGACTGCTTTTAGGGTGTGCCTATGTCTCATGTATAAACTGAAATCTCACCTTAATAGTTTGGTAGGTCCTCAGTTATAACTGTCTCTCACTTGTTCCTCTGTACTCTACTAAACAAGTAAAACTAATGTGGAGACTAATTGGGTGGAATTAATCTACATTCTTTTTGTTTATTAACTGTTAAATTAGAAGTGAAATTAAAATAGAATGTTTACTAGTTTGAAATTAAGAAGCTAGGCAGATTTGGACAGCCTTTCAGGTTTATAACTTGTGTTAGCTTATGACACTTGGCGCATTCCTGTATTTTTGTTTTGATTGATATGTTGTATTACTGTTTTATCTTTTTATGGTGTGATTTGTATTGTGTTGTTTATGTTTTGTTCTATGTTGTTTGGGCCTCTGCCCCATGTAAGCCGCCCCGAGTCCCCGCGGGGAGATGGTGGCGGGGTATAAATAAAGTTTTATTATTATTATTCCAAGATGATTGTTTTCTCTTCCAGCAAGGAGGTGGACCTGAATCAGCGGAACTGTGGTGGCTGGACCCCACTCATGTATGCCTCTTACATTGGACATGATTCCATTGTGCACCTGCTGCTAGAGGCGGGTGCGAATGTTAATCTACCTACACCAGAGGGGCAGACTCCACTCATGCTGGCAGCTAGCTGTGGGAATGAGAGTGTTGCTTCATTTCTCCTTCAGGTGGGTGTACTTGTAATGGGTGTGAAGGGGATCTGCTATGCCATCTGACTACACTGTCAATACCTAACATTCAACTAAACCCAGTTTTTAGTCCGAAACAGAGTAGATCTCAACCTGAAATAGTCATTTGTGTCATGAATACTTTTTAAACAAAGGTTCTTTTTATTGCCATTTTCAGTGAGAGGGTGTATCAGAACTTTTATTTTTACATTTAGACATACAGGCATACATATTCCATGTAACTACATTGGAGGGGCCGGGCTTTGGCGCAGGCTGGTAAGCTGCTGCTGCAATAAATCACCATGAGGTCATGAGTTCGAGGCCAGCCCATGGCGGGGTGAGCACCCGCCAATTAAAAATAAAATATAGCCCCTGCTCGTTGCTGACCTAGCAACCCGAAAGATAGTTGCATCTATCAAGTAGGAAATAAGGTACCACTTATAAAAAAGTGGGGAGGCAAGTTTAACTAATTTACAACGTTGGAATGAGGAAGTGCCGTCACAGTGGATGATGAAGCAGCTGCTCCCCCCTGTGGTCAGAATCGAACATCCCCTCAGGAGAAGGTTAAATTGCCTCTGCGTCTGTCTGTCTCTGTCTCGGTTCAATGTGTTTATGGGCATTGAATGTTTGCCCTTTATGTATATAATGTGATCTGCCCTGAGTCCCCTTCGGGGTGAGAAGGGCGGAATATAAATACTGTAAATAAATAAATAAATTCAAAAGCCTACAGTTATATTGGTTAACAAACAAACAAAGGGGAATTAATGTGTTGTCGAAGGCTCATGGCTGGGATCACAGGGTTGTTGGATGTTTTCCGGGCTGTATGGCCATGTTCTAGAAGTATTCTCTCCTGACATTTCACCCACATCTATGGCAGGCATCCTCAGAGGTTGTGAGGTATGGAGAAACTCAGCAAGGAAGGTTAATATATATCTTTGGAAAGTCCAGGGTGAAGGAAGAATTTTTGTTAGTTGGAGGCCAGCTTGAATGTTGCAGTTAATCACCCTAATTTGCATTGAATGGCTTAATCTACTGGCTACTTTCTGCCTGGGGGCATCCTTTGTTAGCTGCCCCTGGTTCCCATGTCTCAGAGCAGGGATCCCCAAACTAAAGCCCGGGGGCCGGATGTGGCCCTCCAAGGCCATTTACCTGGCCCCCGCCCTCAGTTTTAGACTTAGGTTTGCCCAAAGTCTGAAATGACTTCAAGGCACAACAACAATCCTACTTGATTATCTCATTTGCCAGAAGCAGGCCCACACTTCCCACTGAAATCCTGATAAATTTACAGTATATTGGTTAAAATTATTTTTATTTTTAAATATTATATTGTTCTTTCATTTACCAATATTGTAAATGAAATATTGTAAATGAATATGGTAATATTATAATATATTGTGTATACATATAATATTGATAATATTATTATGTAATACAATATAGTATTTATTTATTTATTTATTTCAGTATTTCTACCCCTCCCTTCTCAACTAATAGGGGACTTAGGGATAAACTTTGTATATTATATTTTATGACTGTTTTAACTGTTTTAACGTTTTAGTTCATTGTACATCAGTGTATCATTGTATATCAGTGTAACGGCATCAATTGCCAATTGTAAGCCGCCCTGAGTCCCCCCGGGTGAGAAGGGCGTATAAATGATTGAAATAAATAAATAAATTAGGGAGGCTAATAATAATAATAATACAATATGATAATATTGTATAATATAATAATATTAATTATGTATTATATATTAAATGTAATATTACGGTATAATGGTATAGTACAATATACTAATATATAATGCTAATATTGTGCTATGCTAATAATATAATATATTGTATGTACATACAACTTGCAAGCCTCTCTGAGTCCCCTTCGGGGTGAGAGTGAGTGGGGTATAAATGTAGTAAATAAATAAATAAATGTTGCTGGGTTGTTTTTTTGTGGGGGTTTTTTTTGCCCTACAAATAAGACATGTGCAGTGAGCATAGGAATTTGTTTGTTTGTTTGTTTTCAAATTATAATTCGGCCCCTCAACAATCTGAGGGACCATGAATCGGCCCACCACTTAAAAAGTTTGAGGACCCCTGTCTCAGAGTGTTGCTTCTTATTTACTGTTCTGATTTTTTAGTTTTTCAATACTGGTAGCCTGTGTTCCCTTGGCCTGAAATGCTAGTGGTTTTAACTGGTTTGAGGGCAGGAATGACATTGCCCTAACAGATGCTCTGTATTTATTTGAAGCAAGGTGCCGAGCTAGAGATGAGAGACATCCATGGTTGGACGGCCCTCTTTCACTGCACCAGTGCTGGCCACCAACAGATGGTCAGATTCTTATTGGACAATGGAGCTAATGCCAACTGCAGGTAAGAGAGAGAGGCCAATCAGAGGCTTACGTTTTACTGAATTTCCTAAAGACCTTGAAGAATAATGACTAATGTAACTGCAACAAAATAATACAGTGCTCCCTCACTACTTCGCGGTTTGCTTTTCACGGATTCGCTGTTTCACGGTTTTTCCATAAACTCCAAAAGACTATTACAAATCATAAAAAATTACAATTTACAGCCTAAGGAAGGGGGAGCTAAAGGGAGAGAAAAGGAGCCCAAGAGGAGAAGGAGGCGAGTTATCAATACACAACTGTTTGATAAAGACTTAAAATAGTGTATAACTTCTAAAACAATGTATAACTATATAGCATCCCTACTTCGCGGATTTTCACTTATTGCGGGTGCTCCTGGAACCTAACCCCCACAATAAGTGAGGGAACACTGTATATCAATTCTATATGCATGCATTTTTGGAGATAATTATAAATATAGATTGGATATAAGAGGTACAAAATCACATTGCAGTAGAGTCTCACTTATCCAACATAAATGGGCCAGCAGAATGTTGGATAAGCGAATATGTTGGATAATAAGGAGGGATTAAGGAAAAGCCTATTACACATCAAATTAGGTTAAGATTTTACATAATATCATGTTACACAACAAATTTGACAGAAAAAGTAGTTCAATATGCAGTAATGCTACGTAGTAATGACTGTATTTACAAATTTAGCACCAAAATATCACGATGTATTGAAAACATTGACTACAAAAATGCATTGGATAATCCAGAACGTTGGATAAGCGAGTGTTGGATAAGTGAGACTCTACTTTATTTGCATTATTGTTGTGGTTACACACTGTATTCATTCCCTTTATACTGCTACTGGGGTTAGACACTTTCAGCTTTTGCCCAAATATTAATATTTTATGTTCTTCTTTTAGTTCACCTCTGATTTTTCTTTATCATACCTGTTAATTCATCTGGAGAAATATTCTCATGTGACAGTATGTATTTAAGTTTGTGAGCTCATACTTGTAATTTGAAGTGGCACAGGCTTAGAAATTTTCCAGAAGACTGCTTTGAGAAGAGAGTAGGCAGGATTGCCCAGGGAGTTTGATTTGGCTCAGGGGCATTCTGCTGCTTCAAACACATCATTTATAATACGTCAGATTTTCTTTCACACCAAATTAACACACCAACAGTGAAGGGCTAAAGTTCAGTAGTATAGAGGAGACTTTGTGTGCAGGAGACTTCTTGTTCAATAATTTGGGTCAAGGAATGATGATCATCTCTGGCCTTTAACTGCCGTTCTCACGGTCTTTGAATGTTGTAAGCCAAAAACATTTAGAAGTTCAGTTGCCTTCTCTTTCTGGAGGTGAAGAAGGGATGCCTGCCATAGATGTAGGCGAAACGTCAGGAGAGAATACTTCTAGAACATGGCCATACAGCCCAGAAAACATACAACAACCAAGGCTGTAATCTGTTTATAATAGTCTTGGAGAGCAGGCTAGACAGATCAGTGTTGAGACCTTGAAGAGCAACTGCTGGTTAATTTTTTGTCCTGGTGTTTTTAGTCCTCTCTTCTTTCCCTCCCGGCATATGTGATGAGCACACCTGCACTGAATGATTACTTATTATTATTTATTTATTTACAACATTTATTTACATTTATTTACAACAAATAATAAATAAATAAATAAATGTGATGAGCACACCTGCACTGAATGATTACATACTTGTCTTCCGGGTATTCTGTCTTCCTTTTATCCAGGGAACCCCTTTGTGGATACACCCCGTTGATGGAAGCAGCTGCTTCTGGCCATGAGATCATTGTACAGGATCTTCTCAATCATGTGAGTATTTTCAGAAGGTCCAAGGCAGGGGTCCCCAAACTAAGGCCCGGGGGCCGTCTGCGGCCCTCCGAGGTCATTTACCTGGCCCCCGCCCTCAGTTTTATAATATAATATATTGTATGTGTGTGTGTGTGTGTGTGTGTGTGTGTGTGTGTGTGTGTGTGTATATATATATATATATATATATAATATTGATAATAATATTGATAATAATATTATAATGTAATACAATGTAACACTAATAATAATACCATATAATAATATTAATTATATATTCTATATTACATATAATATTACTAATAATATTACAGTATAGTGGTATAGTTCAATAATGTAATATATAATGCTAATATTGTGCTATGCTAATAATATAATATAATGTATGTACATATAATTTGTAAGCCACTCTGAGTCCCCTTTGGGGTGAGAAGGGTGTGATACAAATGTAGTAAATAAATGCAGTAAATCAATAAATAATAAATAAATACATTTTAGACTTAGGCTCGCCCAAAGTCTGAAATGACTTGAAGGCACACAACAACAACAACAACCCTAATTAACTTGACTATATCATTGGCCAGAAGCAGGAGCACACTTCCCATTGAAATCTTGATAAATGTATGTTGGTTAAAATTATTTTTATTTTTAAATATTGTACTTTCGTTGTTGTTGTTGTTGTTGTTGTTGTTTTTGCACTACAAATAAGACATGTGCAGTGTGCATCGGAATTTGTTTGTATTTTTTTTTTCAAATGATAATCCGGCCCCTCAACAATCTGAAGGATTGTGGACCGGTCCTCGGCTTAAAAAGCTTGGGGACCCCTGGTCCAAGGCATCGGTAGTACTTATTTATTTATTTATTTGCAACAATTATATCCCGCCCTTCTCACCCCGAAGGGGACTCAGGGCGGCTTACAAGTTACTGTATATACTCGAGTATAAGCCTAGTTTTTCAGCCCTTTTTTTAAGACTGAAAAAGCTCCCCTCGGCTTATACTCGGGCTAGGGTCCTGGTTGGCTTATATATGGGTCAGCTTATACTCAAGAATATATGGTACATTTATTATTTTTCTCTATTATTATTATTATTTATTTATTTATTTATTTATTTGCAACATTTATACCCCACCCTTCTCACCCTGGGGACTCAGGGCGGCTCACAAAAATTGGCAAAATTTAATGCCCAAAATGAAATCATAAAAACAAAACAATATAAACAAATCAATTAAAAACATTGTTAAAACACATTATAAAAACCTTAAAACGTATATATAATTAATTCAATTTGTCCGAGATCCTCATGCTGTTATTTTATTTATTATTTTTCTCTATTATTGTTGCTACTATTACATTTATTTTAATCTATTTTTATTATTATTATTAATACATTTATTATTTCACTCTGATATTATTATTGCATTTATTATTTTACACTATTTATTATTACATGTATTATTTTCCTGTATTTATTATTATTATTATTACATGTATTATTTTACTCCATTATTATTAAAAGGATACATAAGCACATTTATATTGAAGAAGATGAGAATAATGATAGGATCAGAGTTGGACAGTCTTATCTTAAATTTGAGCTTTATGTAAATATTCAAAAACATTTAACCTACGGAGGCCTCAATTAATGTAATTTTATTAGTATCTATTTTTATTTCTGAAATTTACCACTCTCGGCTTATACTGGAGTCAATGTTTTTCCAGTTTTTGTGGTAAAATTAGGTGCCTCGGCTTATATTCGGGTCGGCTTATATTCGATTATATACAGTACTATACTTTAGTGTGGATCTAATGGAAATGCTGCATAGGAGAATTGCAGCTTATATAGATGCAATATTTAATCACTCAAAACTTGCAGGGCATTTTCAGTGCCGCAGGGCTCCGTCCTGGGCCCGGTTCTGTTCAACATCTTTATTAACGACTTAGACGAAGGGTTAGAAGGCACGATCATCAAGTTTGCAGACGACACCAAACTGGGAGGGATAGCTAACACTCCAGAAGACAGGAGCAGAATTCAAAACAATCTTGACAGACTAGAGAGATGGGCCGAAACTAACAAACTGAAGTTCAACAGGGACAAATGCAAGAGACTTCACTTCGGCAGAAAAAATGGAAATCAAAGATACAGAATGGGGGACGAGGCCTGGCTTGACAGCAGTGTGTGCGAAAAAGACCTTGGAGTCCTCGTGGGGAAGAAGTTAAACATGAGCCAACAATGTGATGCGGCTGCTAAAAAAGCCAATGGGATTCTGGCCTCATCAATAGGGGAATAGCGTCTAGATCCAGGGAAGTCCTGCTCCCCCTTAATCTATTCTGCCTTGGTCAGACCACACCTGGAATCACACTGTGTCCAATTTTGGGCACCACAGTTGAAGGGAGATGTTGACAAGCTGGAAAGCGTCCAGAGGAGGGCGACTAAAATGATTAAGGGTCTGGAGAATAAGCCCTATGAGGAGCGGCTTAAAGAGCTGGGCATGTTTAGCCTGCAGAAGAGAAGGCTGAGAGGAGACATGAGAGCCATGTACAAATACGTGAAGGGAAGTCCTAGGGAGGAGGGAGCAAGCTTGTTTTCTGCTGCCCTGCAGACTAGGACGCAAGGGAACAAGGGCTTCAAACTACAGGAAAGGAGATTCCACCTGAACATCAGGAAGAACTTCCTCACTGTGAGAAGGGCTGTTCGACAGTGGAACTCTCTCCCCGGGGCCGTGGAGGAGGCTCCTTCCTTGGAGGCTTTTAAGCAGAGGCTGGATGGCCATCTGTCGGGGGTGCTTTGAAGGCGATTTCCTGCTTCTTAGCAGGGGGTTGGACTGGATGGCCCATGTGGTCTCTTCCAACTCTACTATTCTATGATTCTATGATTTCCTACCCGTAAAATTGAACAAGGTGTGCTTCCTCCCAACAGGGAGTGAGAGTGGATGTGCGGGACAACAGTGGGGCCACCACACGGACGCTGGCCATGACATATGGACACATGAAGATCGTTGGGCTGATCGATCTCCACACAGCTCCTGTGCCCAAGGTTCTCTGCAGGGGTCCAGGTGACTGATATATTCTGCTACGGTCTTTTAGCTCTCAAGATCTGAATTCATAGCTTGCCTCATGCATTTGTTTTTTTTCTGATTTTTGCATTTTTACCACACATTAGATTCATGGTTTCTTGTTATAATTTTAGTGCCATGGTTTTTCATCTTTTGAAAATACTTCTAGGTCTTGTATTACTGATTCATCTCTCTTTCTTAGAAGTTAGCAGTTAAGCTAAAACACACTACCTGATATGCAAAGACTAATTAAAGTTTTGCTCGTGGCTAAAAAGTATCAGATGACATGCTTTCTGCTCTACTTTCTAATGTGAATATCTCTGCTACCTTAAACAAGATAGACCAAGCATGAGCAATTTTGGAAGGTCTTGGCCTTTAAGGGACACCTGTTTGTCGACATGTGTAAGATTGTACTGACAGCCACTATTAAAATAAACCTATTTATTTATTTATTTTATTAGCGACATTTATATCCCACCCTTCTCACCCCGAAGGAGACTCAGAGCGACTTACAAGCACTGAGCTTGCCCATCATTGTGCTATAAGAATAATATAATATATTGTATGTACATATATTATATTATTCTTATAGCACAATGATGGGCAAGCTTTTGCGCTTGGTATGTCAAAATTCACCAAAAAACCTAGCATGACTTGGGTGGTGTGTCACTTTGAGAAAAAAAACCATAATTTCGCAATATGTATAGTTTAAATAAGAAAAATATATAATTGTAATATATAACTATTTAATAAATCAAAAACTATTTACTACCATTATTTCCATGTACAACAATCTATGGTACCTCTTGCAGTTTTCACGCTGATTTCTCTCTATTCTAGTTTCAATGTAGTCATGAATAATGAATAATAATATAATAATAATAATATGATAATACATTACAATAATAATAGAATGATATAATTATGCACTATATATATATATATATATATATATATATATATATATATATATATATATAAATATGTAATGTGCATAATTCCCATGGACTAAACAATAAAACCACTGGACCAAATCTCATCAAATTTGGCCACAAAAGACTAGTCATCCAATCAATCTGCATGCAGCACGTGTCAGCAAAAATGGCTAGGTGTGTCAGTGCTGACACGCGTGTCATAGGTTGGCCATCACTGGTATAGCACAATATAAGCATTATATATTACTATATTGTACTGTAACACTATATTGTAATATTATTAGTAATATTAGATGTAATATAAATATGCAATTATAATAGTGTATTATTATTATTATTATTATTATTATTATTATTATTATTATTATATTGTAACAACTTATTTAGAAATCCTTCTATAATTCTTACTGAACCCCAACATCACACAGCTGAAATGACCCAAAGTGTTGTCATATTTTTTTTAGCCAGCTATGAAGGATTCTGTGGTTCATCAGAACAGGGAATTCACTTTGGGATTATAGGTCTGCATGCTGTCTAAAGAGCAGAAACCTGTAGCATATTTAATAAAAGCTTAGGAATATTTTCCCTCCAATGTTTTAGGTGGCAACAGTGCCACCCGGTTACAAAAGACAGACAGCAAGAACCAGACATTCCTGAGGCTAGAAATGAAAGATTGTTTCCACCTCCTTGGCAAAATGTGCCTCATTCAATTTATTTTATTTATTTACAGTATTTATATTCTGCCCTTCTCACCCCGAAGGGGACTCAGGGCGGATTACAATGAACATATATATGGCAAACATTCAATGCCATCAGATAAACAACATACAGTATAGACACACACAGAGGCAATTTAACATTTCCAGCTTCATGAGGGTATGCTTGATTCTGGCCACAGGGGGAGCTGTTGCTTCACCATCCACTAGTGACACCGAGTGCTGTATTTTCTCATTCCTTTTCTCGTGCTGCTGACAGTTTTATGGTGTTGTAAATTAAATTAACCTCCCGCATAAAGCGTACCTAAATTTCCTAGTTGACAGATGCATCTGTTTTTCAGGCTGCTTAGGTAAACAGCAGCTGGGCTGTTTAATGACTGTTGATTAATGTTGACCAACTTGGTAGGGCCATCTTCCTAATTCTATGTAATATGTGATAAATAACAAATGTGGTTGTGAAGATGCAGACTTTTCCCACGGCTAAAAATGGGAAGAGAATTCATGGGATGAGGGGAGGAAGGGAGATGGGGCAACTGTTTTGGATTCCTTTGTCACACAACCAGAGCTCTGGTGCTCACTGTATGCATTTCGATTCTCAGGTAAATATGAAGATTTGAGTTCGTCTGACGAGTCCTATTCCGCTCCTCAAAGACAGCGCCCTGTTCGCAAGTCAAAAGGCCCCAGTATCCATGAAGGGCCCCATGCCTTGGCCAAAATAACAGCTGTCAGAATTGGTGGGAAAAGCCCTCCATGTCATGGTGAGTTAGAATTTCACTTTCTCGTGTCATAGTAAAAACGGATGCCTAGTGTCCTCTGGTGGATATCATGGGTTATTACTTAACTCTGTTCATTTGTTCACCTCTCTTCTTCTCCTTTGCCCCCCTTTTACACACAGAGCAGGTCCCTCTGGAAGGCTATGTTACTTTTAACGACTGTGGAAGTGGCCTCGAAGGAGGCAGTCTCTGCTGCAGAGATGTCACCTCCCCTATTAATGAGCATGATGTGGAAAGCAGCAGCAGCAGAGGTAGTGTTAATTCTTTAAACAAAGCTGTTGTGTTGAATAGTTGAATCTATACATCATTTTAATATGACATATTGTGTCTTGACGACTTTTGATAATGACTTTTTGATTATTCAGGCAGAAAATATCCCTACGGACTATGGTGGAGGCTCCTTCGTTGGAGGCTTTTAAACAGAGGCTGGATGGCCATCTGTCGGGGGTGCTTTGAATGCGATTTCCTGCTTCTTGGCAGGGGGTTGGACTAGATAGCCCATGAGGTCTCTTCCAACTCTACTATTCTATGATTCTATGAAAATATCTCTCATTCATTTACAACTTTGGAACAACATCAGCAGAATATTCCTATAAAAGACTCAGTCTAATAATTATAATAATGTAATGTGAATGCTGAGTAAAAACATAATCCCCCCTCCATTTGTTAGCCAATGTAACTGTAATTTGTTTGTGGGTTCAGTGTACAGTAGAGTCTCACTTATCCAACATAAACGGGCCGGCAGAACATTGGATAAGCGAATATGTTGGATAATAAGGCGAGATTAAGGAGAAGCCTATTAAACATCAAATTAGGTTATGATTTTACAAATTAAGCACCAAAGCATAATGTTATACAACAAATTTGGCAGAAAAAGTAGTTCATTACACATTAATGCTATGTAGTAATTACTGTATTTACGAATTTATCACCAAAATATCACGATATATTGAAAACACTGACTACAAAAATGTGTTGGATAATCCAGAACGTTGGATAAGCGAGTGTTGGATAAGTGAGACTCTACAGTATTGTGAAATTATGGGTTTTTTCTCAAAGTGACACACCACTCAAGTCATGCTAGGTTTTTTGGTGAATTTTGACACACCAAATGCAAAAGGTTGCCCATCATTGCTTTAGGCAGTTAATGAAAACTTCCCAAATGCTTGTGAATTATCACTTGTTCAAAGAATTATTTATTATTTATTTATTTACTACATTTATATGCCGCCCTTCTCACCCCAAAGGGCGGCTTACAAATTCCATTCACATACAATACATTATATTATTAGCATAGTACAATACTAGCATTAAATTACTATATTGTACTATATCATTACATTTTAATATTATTAGTAATATTACATTTAATATATAATATATAATTAATATTATTAAATTGTATTATTATCAGTATTATATTGTAATACGTCCCCTGGGCAACATCCTTGCAGACGGCCAATTCTCTCACTCCAGAAGTAACTCCGGTTGCTCCTGACACGAAAAAAAAATTGTAATACAGTAGAGTCTCACTTATCCAACATAAACGGGCTAGCAGAACGCTGGATAAGCGAATATGTTGGATAATAAGGCGAGATTAAGGAGAAGCCTATTAAACATCAAATTAGGTTATGATTATACAAATTAAGCACCAAAGCATAATGTTTTACAACAAATTTGCCAGAAAAGTAGTTCAATACACAGTAATGCTATGTAGTAATTACTGTATTTACGAATTTATCACCAAAATATTAGGATGTATTGAGAAAATTGACTACAAAATGCATTGGATAATCCAGAATATTGGATAAGCGAATGTTGGAAAAGTGAGACTCTACTGTAGTTACATAGAATCTGTATGCCTGTATCTCTGATGTCGTTCTTTGTGTAAGTGTAGCAATTCTGATACTCTTTCTCTTATTGGAAAATGCAATAAAACTTGTGCTTTAAAGTTATTGAAAAGTTATTTGTAGTAACGAAATGTTGTTCTTTTTTTTCCCTTCGTTTAGCATCTCCTATGCTTGAGTGAGGGAGCTCACTGTTTGTTTCTTTTCTTTCTGTTTCAGAAGGCAGTTCTTCCTTCACCAATGACTTGACCTCCATCAGGATCCAGAGCAGCAGCAGCAGTGAAGCTTTGGGCAGTGCTGTGGGGATCAGCAGCGAGGGCTCCTTGGAGAGCAATGAGGTACATCTGGATTTTGGCACAAAGGCTCCTCCTATAAATACAATAATCAGATACTGTATATACTCAAGTATAAGCGTAGTTTTTCAGCTCTCTTTTTAAGACTGAAAAAGCCTCCCTCCGCTTATACTCGGGTGAGGGTCCTGCTTGGCTTATATTTAGGTCAGCTTATACTCGAGAATATATGGTACATTTAATATTTTTCTCTATTATTATTGGTATGATTACATTTATTATTTTTCTCTATTATTGTTGCTACTATTACATTTATTTTACTCTATTTTATTATTATTAATACATTTATTATTTCACTCTGATATTATTATTATCATTATTATTGCATTTATTATTTTACTCTATCTATTATTACATGTATTATTTTCCTGTATTTATTATTATTATTATTACATGTATTATTCTACTCTATTATTATTAAAAGGATACATAAGCACATTTACATTGAAGAAGATGAGAATAATGATTTGATCAGAGTTGGACAGTCTTGTCTTAAATTTGAGCTTTATGTAAATATTCAAAAACATTTAACCTACTGTGCCTCAATTAATGTAATTTTATTGGTATCTATTTTTATTTCTGAAATTTACCACCCTCGGCTTATACTGGAGTCAATGTTTTCCCAGTTTTTTTGTGGTAAAATTAGGTGCCTCGGCTTATATTCGGGTCAGCTTATACTCGAGTATATACAGTATATACTCTCGATGGAACGGAAATGTGAGGAGGGGCAGCATCAATGTTACAAATTCGGTTCATTGTTTCTTTTTTTAATAAACTTTTTATTCAGACAGGCCTTTAAAGAAGAAAAAATTTAAGATCAAGAGATAAATAGGTTTTAACTGGTTTTTTAAAAAAATGTTAATGTTTAATTCTATGTTAGGTTTTAAATCTGGCATGGGCCAACTTCGGCCCTACCGGCTGTTAGGAATTGTTGGAGTTGAAGTCCAAAACACCTGGACAGAGGGCCTAAGTTTGCCCATGCCTGTTTTCAGTTGTATTGTATTAGTTTTATTCTGAGATGCTTGGAATCTTGTTTTATAGTGAAAAAGCAGGATATAGATTACTATTACAGTAGAGTCTCGCTTATCCAAACTAAATGGGCTGGCAGAATCTTGGATAAGCGAATATCTTGGATAATAAGGAGGGCTTAAGGAAAAGCCTATTAAACATTAAATTACATTATGATTTTACAAATTAAGCACCAAAACATCATGTTATACAACAAATTTGACAGAAAAAGTAGTTCAATACGCAGTAATGTTATGTTGTAATTACTGTATTTATGAATTTAGCACCAAAATATCATGATATATTGAAAACATCGACTACAAAAATGCCTTGGATAATCCGGAACCTTGGATAAGCAAGTCTTGGATAAGTGAGACTCTACTGTAGTTAAGTGTTGGACTAAGACTTGAAACCAGAATTCAAATTCCCACTGAATTGTTGCCCACTTGGAAAACAGCCTCAGAATATTCCATGGCTAAGAAAATCTTACGAAATTGATGGTCACCATAAGTTGACAGGAAACGTGAAGGCACAACCACACGTACGCAATACCCACCACTCTGATTTCATGAAATCCCAAACTGGATTCATTCATTTTGGTTATTTTACCTGTATTATAACTCAATTTAATAATGTTAATAATATCAAGGATAGCTTTGACAGTGTGGTGAGTGAATTAGAACCAGACATCCCGAGGAGTGAGGTTGAATGTGCCTTAAGAAGCATTGCTAATAACAAGGCAGCAGGAGACGCCGGGATCCCAGCTGAAGAGATCAAGAGAAGGTGGCGAGACTCTACAGAAGATCAGTATAGGAAAGATAATAATATTAAGGATAGCTTTGATGGTGTGGTGAGTGAATTTACAACCAGACATCCCGAGGAGTGAGGTTGAATGGGCCTTAAGAAGCATTGCTAATAACAAGGCAGCAGGAGACGCCGGAATCCCAGCTGAAGAGATCAAGAGAAGGTGGCGAGACTCTACAGAAGATCAGTATAGGAAAGATAATAATATCAAGGATAGCTTTGATGGTGTGGTGAGTGAATTTAGAACCAGACATCCCGATGAGTGAGGTTGAATGGGCCTTAAGAAGCATTGCTAATAACAAGGCAGCAGGAGACGCCGGGATCCCAGCTGAAGAGATCAAGAGAAGGTGGCGAGACTCTACAGAAGATCAGTATAGGAAAGATAATAATATCAAGGATAGCTTTGATGGTGTGGTGAGTGAATTTAGAACCAGACATCCCAAGGAGTGAGGTTGAATGGGCCTTAGGAAGCATTGCTAATAACAAGGCAGCAGGAGACGCCGGGATCCCAGCTGAAGAGATCAAGAGAAGGTGGCGAGACTCTACAGAAGATCAGTATAGGAAAGATAATAATATCAAGGATAGCTTTGATGGTATGGTGAGTGAATTTACAACCAGACATCCCGAGGAGTGAGGTTGAATGGGCCTTAAGAAGCATTGCTAATAACAAGGCAGCAGGAGACGCCGGGATCCCAGCTGAAGAGATCAAGAGAAGGTGGCGAGACTCTACAGAAGATCAGTATAGGAAAGATAATAATATCAAGGATAGCTTTGATGGTGTGGTGAGTGAATTTAGAACCAGACATCCCGATGAGTGAGGTTGAATGGGCCTTAAGAAGCATTGCTAATAACAAGGCAGCAGGAGACGCCGGGATCCCAGCTGAAGAGATCAAGAGAAGGTGGCGAGACTCTACAGAAGATCAGTATAGGAAAGATAATAATATTAAGGATAGCTTTGATGGTGTGGTGAGTGAATTTACAACCAGACATCCCGAGGAGTGAGGTTGAATGGGCCTTAAGAAGCATTGCTAATAACAAGGCAGCAGGAGACGCCGGAATCCCAGCTGAAGAGATCAAGAGAAGGTGGCGAGACTCTACAGAAGATCAGTATAGGAAAGATAATAATATCAAGGATAGCTTTGATGGTATGGTGAGTGAATTTACAACCAGACATCCCGAGGAGTGAGGTTGAATGGGCCTTAAGAAGCATTGCTAATAACAAGGCAGCAGGAGACGCCGGGATCCCAGCTGAAGAGATCAAGAGAAGGTGGCGAGACTCTACAGAAGATCAGTATAGGAAAGATAATAATATCAAGGATAGCTTTGATGGTGTGGTGAGTGAATTTAGAACCAGACATCCCGATGAGTGAGGTTGAATGGGCCTTAAGAAGCATTGCTAATAACAAGGCAGCAGGAGACGCCGGGATCCCAGCTGAAGAGATCAAGAGAAGGTGGCGAGACTCTACAGAAGATCAGTATAGGAAAGATAATATCAAGGATAGCTTTGATGGTGTGGTGAGTGAATTTAGAACCAGACATCCCAAGGAGTGAGGTTGAATGGGCCTTAGGAAGCATTGCTAATAACAAGGCAGCAGGAGACGCCGGGATCCCAGCTGAAGAGATCAAGAGAAGGTGGCGAGACTCTACAGAAGATCAGTATAGGAAAGATAATAATATCAAGGATAGCTTTGATGGTGTAGTGGGTGAATTAGAACCAGACATCCCGAGAAGTGAGGTTGAAAGGGCCTTAAGAAGCATTGCTAATAACAAGGCAGCAGGAGACGCCGGGATCCCAGCTGAAGAGATCAAGAGAAGGTGGCGAGACTCTACAGAAGATCAGTATAGGAAAGATAATAATATCAAGGATAGCTTTGATGGTGTAGTGGGTGAATTAGAACCAGACATCCCGAGGAGTGAGGTTGAATGGGCCTTAAGAAGCATTGCTAATAACAAGGCAGCAGGAGACGCCGGGATCCCAGCTGGAGAGATCAAGAGAAGGTGGCGAGACTCTACAGAAGATCAGTATAGGAAAGATAATAATATCAAGGATAGCTTTGATGGTGTAGTGGGTGAATTAGAACCAGACATCCCGAGGAGTGAGGTTGAATGGGCCTTAAGAAGCATTGCTAATAACAAGGCAGCAGGAGACAACGCAATTCCAGCTGAACTGTTGAAAACCTTGATAGTGATGATAGTGCAACACATCAGAACGCTTTCTGAACAATTGGGGCTCTGCAAAAGGATAATGATGCCCTTGATTTGTCTTGATACCCCATGATCATTCTTGTGGGTTTGCATTGTACCAAAAGCCTGCCCACTCCCAACCTCAAGAATACGCTGTCATTCCTTATTTCTTTCAGGATTCAGACAACACGACAGAAGTCTCCAACCGAAAGCATGTCAAGAGCTACATGAAGGCCAAAAATCGTTATAGTAACAGTGATAACCACTGGTTTTGCAGATCCCGGACCTTTAATCGATCCTTTAGTCCCTCCAATACAGAGGCACCACCGTACACGGGGCCACAGGTAACAACTGGGAAATGTAGGGCATAATCTTGTGTTCAAGCTTCTGTATGAAAGTTTCTGTATAAAAATAGGTGCCTCGGCTTATATTCGGGTCGGCTTATACTCAAATATATACTGTAATTTTACTTAGTTCCTTGTCTGTTTTGCTCTGCCTGTGTTGCAGGATCTCGCCACCTTCCTAGAACAGATTGGCTGCCTGAAGTATCTGCAGGTATTTGAGGAACAGGATGTTGATCTTCGCATCTTTCTAACTCTAACGGAGAGTGATCTGAAAGAGATTGGCATCACGTGAGTCCATGGAATGTTTTAATGTTATAAAGTTTTATGCTCCTGGTCTGTGACTGTAATAACAAAATTTGCAAGTATGGTTGGTGGGGATGTGAGTGAGGACATTCTTGGTGGTGGCCCCACAGCTCTGGAATGCTCTCCCTAGAAAGATTAAATTAGGCCTTATTTGATGTTACGTGCATTTGTTGTGGTTGTAGCTATAATCTCATGTTGTTATTGTTTTTCTGCTTATGTATTGTTTATTTTATATGTAGCACTCTGGAATACTTTTGTGAGCTGCCCTGAGTTCCTTTGGGGAGATGGTGGCAGGGTATAAATAAAATTTATTATTTTTTGACACAGCAAACGAGATCGATATGCTGGATTTTGTATCACAAAATCACAAATCGAATACTTCCCAAGTGTTTAGGACTGAATGATGTATTTTGAATGACGTGTGCAGATCCCAGTAAGGTGGCCTTTTTGCAGTTGACAGATCATGATTTTGTCAATGTCTATTGTTTCCAAATGCCGGCTGAGATCTTTTGGCACGGCACCCAGTGTGCCCATCACCACCAGGACCACCTGCACTGGTTTCTGACAGAGTCTTTGAAGTTCAATCTTGAGGTCCTGAGAGCGGCTGAGTGTTTCCTGTTGTTTTTCGTCAATGCGACTGTCACCTGGGATGGCAACATCAATGATCCAAACCTTTTTCTTTTCCACAACTGTGATGTCTGGTGTGTTGTGTTCCAGAACTTTGTCAGTCTGGATTCGGAAGTCCCACAGTATCTTTGCGTGCTCATTTTCCAATACTTTTGCAGGTTTGTGATCCCACCGGTTCTTTGCTGCTGGAAGGTGGTACTTGAGGCATAAGTTCCAATGAATCATTTGGGCCACATAGTTGTGCCTCTGTTTGTAGTCTGTCTGTGCGATTTTCTTACAGCAGCTGAGGATATGATCAGTGGTTTCGTCAGCTTCCTTGCACAGTCAGTATTTTGGGTCATCAGCTGATTTTTCAGTCTTGGCCTTAATTGCATTTGTTCTGATGGCTTATTATTATTATTATTATTATTATTATTATTATTATTATTATTATTAATGTATTTAGTCATTCATTCATGGAGTTTGGCAGTGAAGCCTTATGGCTCAGCTGAAGGCTAGGGTTAGGTTTCTTCATTTCATGGGTTTCTCTAAGACCCAGGTCTGCTTGAAGCTTCTGTTATCTGTGGACATCTGTCATATCACTTTGGTCTTCAGTACAGAGAGCAAATATGATCTCTTTTTCCTGTCTCCAAACTTTCCTAATAGACATAAGCAGCAAGATGTTAACCCTAATCCATTTTCCCCGTCTTTAGGCTATTTGGTCCAAAGAGGAAGATGACCTCTGCCATTGCTCGATGGCATAGCAATGCCAGGCCTCCCAGTGATGCCCTTGAGTTGGCATATGCTGACCGTTTGGAGGCAGAAATGCAGGAGCTGGCCATTCAGCTCCATAAGGTAAGAAGTTGCCTCATCAAGCCCATTGGAAAGTCTCTGCCTTTTTGCAGTCAACTCAACATCTTTGGGGTGGGATAGACTGCTTGAGTTCCAGTGATACATACATATTTGTCTGCTGCTTCTTGAGAGAGATGTAACTATATGGACACACAAATAAAATATGTGGAGGATTGGGCTGGAAAAGCAACCTGATGCCACCTCCAGCTTGTGTATTGACCCATAAGTAGGAGGGTTTAGCAAAGGTTCTTTAAATTACTAAACAGATCCAATTAGGGAAATACTAAACATAGTGATTCATGCAACAAGGGAAGAAGATAAATTATAATGAAATTGTATGTATATAAAGCTTTTGATTCAGTAAATCACCAATAGTTGTCCCAAGTACCATTATTGTTGCTTTTATTGTTGTTTTTATTGTTATTTTAAAGCCAAGTGTATTGTTTTAATCTATTTTTGTAAACCGCTCCAAGCCAAACTGGGAGTAGCGGTATATAAGTTTAATTAATAAATAAATAAGTATGCGAGGACTTTAAACTGGGGAAAAAGATTTGTGACGTAATTAAGGAACTCTATAAAGACAATCAGGCAGAAATATTAAAACAAAGGCTCCAAATCAAGAACCATCAAAATTAGAAGGGGAACAAAACAAGGATGCTCTCTCACAAAACCTATTTGCTATAATTATAATTGATAACTTTATTTCTTACCCGCCTCTTCTCATGGCCTCTTGGTTCTATGGCAATAGAACAATTAGCCAACTCAATCAGGAAGTGGGTTGCTGTGAGTTTTTCAGGCTGTATGGCTATGTTCCAGAAGCATTCACTCCTGACTTTTTGCCCACATCTATGGCAGGCATCCTCAAGAGGTTGTGAGGTCTGTTGGAAACTAAACAAGTGGGTTTATATATATGTGGAATGATGTCCAGTGTAGGAGAAACAAAAAACTCTTGTCTGCCTGAGGCAAGTGTGAATGTTGCACTTGGCCACCTTGATTAGCATTAAATGGCCTTGCAGTTTCAAAGCCTGGCTGCTTCCTGTCTGAGGGAATCCTTTGTTGGGATGTGTTAGCTGGCCCTGTTTGTTTCCTGTCTGGAATTCCCATTTTCTGAGTGTTGTTCCTTATTTACTACGCTGGTTTTAGAGTTTTTTTAAATACACATAGCCAGATTTTGTTCATTTTCATGATTTCCTCCTTCCTGATGAAATTGTCCACATGTTTATGGATTTCAATGGCTTCTTTGTGTAGTCTGACATGGTGGTTGTTAGAATGGTCCAGCATTTCTATGTTCTCAAATAATATGCTGTGTCCAGGTTGGTTCATCAAGTGCTCTGCTATGGTTGACTTCTCTGGTTGAGTTTAGTCTGCAGTGCCTCCTTGATTCATGTCTGGGCAATGCTGCGTTTGGGAGTTCCTATGTAGACTTGTCCATAGCCGCATGGTTATACGGTAGACTCCTGCAGAAGTGAGAGGATCCCTCTTGTCCATTCACACTTGCTGCAGGCAGACAAGAGTTCTTTCTCCCACCCTGGGCATTCCACAGATATATAAACCCCACCTGCCTAGTTTCCAACAGACCTCACAACCTCTGAGGATTCCTGCCAGAGATGTGGGTGAAACGTCAGGAGAGAATGCTTCTGGAACATGGCCAGACAGCCCAGCAAACTCACAGCAACCCAGTAAATCCAGCCATGAAAGCCTTCGACAACACATTAAATCAGGAAAGATAAAAAAATTAAAAGGTATGAGATTGGTAAGGAAGAAATCAAAATAAATGTATTTGTAGATGACGCTATGGTGCTAATAAGTTCTCCAGAGGAATTAATTAAAAAATAATTTTTAAAGTTTGAAAGAATATTAGGTCTAGCCATAAATATTGAAAAATCAGATTTTACAGTAAAATCTACACTGTAAAGAGTTAAAAGAAGAGCAAACCATCCCAGGCATAAAAAAGCTAAAATATTTGGGAGTCTATGGCCCTAGGAATCAAGACTCCTTTTTAAATTCCTTGTGGCCCTAGAGTTCTCAACTTTTGTCTTGAATGCTTTTTGTCCTGTTTCCTTGCAGAAATGCGAGGAGGTGGAAGCGCTGAAGGGGCAAGTTTCCCAGGAGCAGGAGCTGCGCGCGGTGGTCGAGGGTTGTCTTATGGAGCGAGACGTGGCCTGGAGCGACGTCCAGAGGAAACTTCAAGAGGTGCAGGCCGTCACCAGAAACGCTGGGATTCTCCTGGAGCAAATGCAGTGAGTTCTGTCATCTGTTGTGCCCTGTTGTGTTCAGAAGATGAGGCTGGGGATGCTGGGAGAGTTTCAGAGGGCCCAGAGGGAAATGTTTGGGAATCATCTGGCAGAAATGTTTTGGTTTCAACTGGTGGAAATGGTGAAGGGCGCTCCCATGGGAACCTACCAGAAGTGCTGTCCAAGGAAATTGTGGAAGGTGAATGTTTATCGAGATCAGAGAGATTAGAGCTACGTCAACAAGGCCGGCAATTAGGGACTCGCTTCTCTCACTGGCTCAGAGATAAAGAGACCAGGTGCAAATGAAGTGATGTCATGGGAGCGGTTTCTGGGTTTTAAAAGTGGTTCATGTTGATACAATTGTTGTGAGAGCAACGCTGCGTTCAGGTACAGACCGCACGGGAAGAGCCGTGGAATTCAAGTACAGCAGAGTCTCACTTATCCAACATAAACGGGCCAGCAGAACGTTGGATAAGCGAATATATTGGATAATAAGGAGGGATTAAGGAAACGCCTATTAAACATCATATTAGGGTATGATTTTACAAATTAAGCACCAAAACATCATGTTATACCACAAATTGGACAGAAAAAGTAGTTCAATACACAGTAATGCTATGTAGAAATTACTGTATTTACGAACTTGGCACCAAAATATCACGATGTATTGAAAACATTGACTACAAAAATGCGTTGGATAAACCAGAACGTTGGATAAGCGAGTGTTGGATAAGTGAGACTCTACTGTAATCAAGTGTCAAGTTGTTTCTGTGTTCTGATTTTCGAGGCATAGTTTTGCCTGTCTGGAATTCATGTACCTTGTCTTTGAATGGCATTGTTTTGCCTGCCTTGGATTTTGCATATTTTGCTGGATTTATATTGATGAAGATTATGATGATGATGATGATTATTATTAACATTGAGGCTGGGTGGCCATCTGTCAGGGGTGCTTTGCTTGTGCTTTTGGTGCACAAAGGCAGAAGGCGGTTGGACTAAATGGCCCAAGGGGTCTCTTCCAATCCTATTTATGATGAAGATGATGATGATGATTATTATAAACATTGAGGCTGGGAGGCCATTTGTCAGGGGTGCTTTGCTTGTGCTTTTGGTGCACAAAGGCAGGAGGGGGTTGGGCTAAATGGCCCAAGGGGTCTCTTCCAATCCTATTTATTATGACGATGATGAAGTTGATGATGATGATGATTATTATTATTAACATTGAGACTGGGTGGCCTCCTGTCAGGGATGCTTTGCTTGTGCTTTTGGTGCACAAAGGCAGAAGGCGGTTGGACTAAATGTCCCAAGGAGTTTCTTCCAACCCTCTTTATTATTATTATTATTATTATTATTATTATTATTATTATTATTATTATTATTAGTCAGTGGCCAGCTGTAGTCCGGCCCGCCAAAGGTCTGAGGGACAATGAACTGGCCCTCTGTTTAAAAAGTTTGGGGACCCCTGGGTTATAGCTCCCAAGATTTTATCGCTATGCTTTTTGATACTTACATGGCATGTCTGTGTAAAGTTTAATATCTTTTCAGAGGATTTTTCTGATGTTTTTCCCCCTTCTGGTAGGGTTTGTCAGGCTGAAATGTCTTCCCGAATGAATCAGGACCGTATTGCTGGCCGATCTTTAGAGACCAAAGGGCGCCTGGGAGCTGGTAAGTGAGAAGAGCTAATAAATGCCAAATTGGAGGTCTGCAAACCAAGCCTCGGTGAAAATACAACCCAATGGGAAATGTAAGGGGTTGTTATTACATTTTTACTGTTGCGAGTAACAAATATGAACATGGCGAAATTAGATAGCCCACTTGAGCTGTCTTCTAGAGAACTGAAAGCAAAATCTCATTTAATCTTATGAACAAATCCACAAGAGCTTTTAGCTTGCAATAAAGTTTCCTAGCCTGCTGTGAGTTGACAGAATTGAAGCAAACAGTTCTTTCTGTTTTTCTATGTTAGGCATTTGCCTCTTGACACTGATAGCAGCACATGTCAACCTCTGTTTGTGAATGAATGTTTTTCCTGGTCTAAAAACAGCATTGGTTAGATTTGACCAGACAGAAGATTAATTGGCAGTCTTATTTTATGTACCTTGCATAAGTGATAATACCCTAAATAGCAGTCCTCCGTATATACTTGAGTATAAGCCGAGGCACCTAATTTTACCACAAAAACTGGGAAAACATTGACTCAAGTATAAGCCGAGAGCAGTAAATCTCAGAAATAAAAATAGATAATAATAAAATTACATCTTTGAATATTTATATAAAACTGTAATTTAGATTCTTCTAGGATCGCAGAGAATTATATCATCATATTATATTTAGTAGGATACTTTTGCATTATATACTACAAGACTGGGTATTGTTTTTGTGAATGTTATATGTACAGTAGAGTCTCACTTATCCAAGCCTCGTTTATCCAAGCCTCTGGATAATCCAAGCCATTTTTGTAGTCAATGTTTTCAGTATATCGTGATATTTTGCTGCTAAATTTGTAAATATAGTAATTACAACATAACATTACTGTGTATTGAACTGCTTTTTCTGTCAAATTTGTTGTATAACATGATGTTTTGGTGCTTAATTTGTAAAATCATAACCTAATTTGATGTTTAATGGGCTTTTCCTTAATCCCTTCTTATTATCCAAGATATTTGCTTATCCAAGCTTCTGCCGGCCTGTTTAGCTTGGATAAGTGAGACTCTACTGTATACGATGCTCTAATATACATACTGTATTTACAACATATATTTCTGGAGTCTTGAGGAATCTTTCCAGTACTGCAGAGACTCTGAGTTGGTTTGACTCTAGTCCGTGTTTAAGCCAATTCAGTCCATAGTACATCCTTCTAGGACTGCAGTTTCTTATATCATCATGTTTGATTTATAATATTTAGTTAGATACATTTGCGTGTTATACCATTAGACTGGGCATTATTTTTTGTGAATGTTAAATGTATATGATTCTCTAATATACATACTATGTTTATAATATATGTTTGGAACCACCATTGTGCTTTGTATATCTCTTTACATTGTTTAGAATAGACATCTGTGTTTATGAGTGATTCTTCTAACCAGTTCTTTCTTTGTTATAGGGTCAGAAGGATGGCTGCCCACCTTGAAAGCTCTCAACCTACCTGACCTCTCAACTCTCCTGGAGGACTGTGTGGGAGAAATGGGTAAGATGAATTTTCACGTCTTTTTTGTGCAAAAATAAAGCTTTATAGGTTGTAGTTGTGTGATACTAACTTGGGTACCCGGCATTGCCTGGGTTATTAGAAGAAGTGTTTTTTTATTTTCAAAAATTACAACTCACATCATGCCAGATCAACCTCCTGAAACTCTACCAATACTTAAAGTTTGTCATGATTCCATGATTCGTGTTCCTTGATTGCAGGTGAACTATAAATCCCAGTACCTACAATGGCTATAAATCAAGGTGAATTCCCCCCAAACTTCTTCAGTATTTTTCGTTGGTTATGGGGGTTTCTGTGTGCCATATGTGGTCCAGGTCCATTGTCAGTGAGGGTCACAGTACTCTGACTTGATGCAGGTTATAATAATAATAATAATAATAATGATGATGATGATGATGCTAGGGCAAGTTTGAATGTAGACTTGTGTGAAAGCTTCATTCTGGTATCAATAATCAATCCGTAGATTTTAGCATGAGATCAGAGGCACCTTTTCCCTGGTCTGCCCGTTTGAGCCAATGTTTTTCCATTTGACTCTAGTTAGTGAGTTTTGGAGGTCGAAAAATATAGATCTTAGAAATCTGACATCTCTGAGATGAAGTTTGTTTGTGTCTCTAGGAAAAATTCTTCATTCTGTCAACCTAAATCTTGAGAGGCTACAAAGTCCCGATAAGAGCAAGTCGACCCAGAAGCAGCCCTAGCAGCAGAGGAAGGGTGAGTGGAAGACTTACAACAGCCAGAGAGAGGTGGAGTGGGGAGTGTGGGGAGGAACAACGTTGCATAGGGATTTGTAGTTGCTACCCCGCCCGCCACTCAAAGAGCTTCTATTCTGGGATAGGGAACCTTTGGATTTAAGGTTACAAGTCAGAGCAACCACCGAAATGGCGAAGCGCAGGTGGCGGCAAGAGACTGGGCCTGCTTCATGGTGGCACCTATGTGGAACACTCACCCACCCACCCAGCTGTTAGGAATTGTGGGAGTTGGGGTTCAAAACACTTGGAGGGAGGGCCGAAGTTGGCCCATGCCTGCTGTACCCTGTCAGAATGGAAGTGAGCATTTCACCCCATTGTCTTTTTTCCAGTTGTTCTGACGTTGGGTGATTTTTCCACCCGGAAACTGTGTTTGGCCTGGGAGCGTGTGAGAGTGCAAGAGACCGACCGTGGGCCGTCTGCCACGAGAGCAATCCGCCCCTGTCCTGGGGAACGCAGGTGTGCCGGTGCATCAGATGGGGGCTGAATCCGCTGGATGATGCTGTGATTCAGAGCGTGGATCTGCATTTGGCTCCAAAGCTGGGAGAATTCGGAGCAAAGCAGTGTCTTAAAGTGAAGAGGTTCAACGCAGGCGACTTGATGATAACATCTACTTCTTGCCATAGACGGTGTCTGGCTTTTATTGGGAACCAACCAAGTGCTTCCCATATCTTTCCTTGTGTCTGTATCAGGAAAGATTGTTACCGTGGAGCCTTGGACTTAGGAACTTCATCCCTTTTGTTTTGATTTGTTAGATTTGTTGGATTTTCCGGGAATCCAAGGACTTCCTTGTGGTCTTTTCCAGGTGTGTTGGAGATGAATGTTCAACCAATTATGGAGGAAACTGTGGAGGTTGTTCCCAAAAACTCATTCCTTCTGATTCAAATCACTTTGTTTTATGATTCCTGTTCTTTTTGTGTATTATGTCTCAGTGATCCTTCAGGAAATGTATTGTGTTTAGCAAGGGCCTAGTAGAGCTTGCAGGAGACAGCTTTGGGTCATCATTGTGCAGACTGTGATGTCCACAGAGATATAGAATTGTTCTCTATCTTACTGGCTTTCCTTATGCTATCCATGGGTTAGCTGTCAAGTTTATCTGCCAGGACAGCGAGCTCCACCAACCAAAGGTGACAATCTCCTTCTGTGCGTTGTCGAAGGCTTTCATGGCCGGGATCACAGGGTTGTTGTATGTTTTCCGGGCTGTACAGCCATGTTCCAGAAGTATTCTCTTCTGACGTTTCGCTCACATCTATGGCAGGCATCCTCAGAGGTTGTGAAGTATGCCTCACAACCTCACATACCTCACAACCTCTGAGAATTCCTGCCACAGATGTGGGCGAAACGTCAGGAGATAATACTTCTGGAACGTGGCCTTACAGCCCAGAAAACATACACCCTAACAACAACCTTCCAATCTGCTTCTGTTCTTATGAGCATGGAAGAGCTGAGGCAAGACCTGAGCATTTCTGAATGCAAACCTGGTGGTACAAACTGATTTATGGGACCTAGAGTTGAAAGTTTGTATGGCTTATCTATCTGAGGGGGTGTTATTTCTTGCAAAATGGTATTTTTTTGCCCGAAGTGGAAAGGTTGCAAAGCCTTTTCCTTTCTGTTGCACGTGTTAAGCCTAGATACTCAAAGAGATGATCAAATACTTAAACATTGTGTGGTTATATGTCGCATCTTGTGGAATTTTATCACATGTCAAGATGAGATTTTAATGTATCAAATAGAAAATAAAATAAGTTTGGGGTTTAACTATTACTTCCCACTGCAGAATGAAGGATTGATTGTGCCTCTACAGGAAAGGTAGTTTTTTTCTTGGGGTTGTTTTATGTTTTCCGGGCTGTGTGGCCGTGTTCCAGAAGTATTCTCTCCTGACGTTTCGCCCACATCTATGTGGGCGAAACGTCCGGAGAGAATACTTCTGGAACATGGCCATACAGCCCGGAAAACATACAACAACCCTGTGATCCCAGCCATGAAAGCCTTCGACAACACAGTTTTTTTCTTTGCTGTATCAGCCTCTTGCACTTAATGTCCTCTGAATGTTTTTGATTTTACTCCCTTCTGAGTCGAGATTTAAAATTTCTGAAGATTAGGGTAAAAACTGTGTTAATTGTTGGGACCAAGGTTCTAGGTCCACTTGTTTTTAACGTCTAGAGAACATAGGAACATTTAGTTCTCGGAAAGCTCAAAGAAAGGGTCACTTCTTTATTTGCAGGTTGTGTTTGTTTGTTTGTTTGTTTTTGAAAAAAAAGATGTGATCATTTTTATAAACTTCAATTAATGTTTTTAAACAGAAAATCTGGATTATTCTAAAGCCCATGGTGCTGTAGCAGAGCTTGGCACTACTACACATCATACCGAGGTTGCATTGTCAAGCTGGCTAGTGCTGATGGCAATAGTCATAGTGTAAGATATGTGGAAACCTTTGGGTCGAGGAGGGCTGATATATCTTCATGTCCAACACAAAGTTTTGCTGGAGCATGTGATCTTAACACTCCCTTCCTAAGGGCTGTTTCCTCTGCTTTGTGGTGTTTGTAGAGGAAGTGGCTTACCTGCGCATGGTTCCTGCTGCTGAGCACATGGGTCCGAACACTGGGCTGTAGGGAGACCTTTCCCTTTTGTTGCTGCGAACCCATTACCTTTGGTAACCAGATTTTAATGTGTTTTGCTTTGTGAATAAATCACTGTGACTCATCACTTGTTTGATTCTGACCTGACTGTTTGTGGCTCATATGTCATTGCATATGTACACAAAGGCTTTAGCGCTTGATATTCTGCCTTCGTCCGACATGCAATTCTGATCCACAGTATACACAGCACCAGCTAGTTCTGCACCATGTTACTGCGGTAGTTAGTAGGCATGTCCGATCGATGAAAAAAATGTTTCAATTCTCGTTTCTAAAGTAGGGGGCACTGGCGCTTCGATATAGAAAGTATTTCTGATTTTTTTCACCCCAAAATTTCGGATATTTCCGAAAATTCGTAATGATTCTAAAAGTTTCTAAAATGGCGGACGCGCATCCGCAATCGCCCAAAAAAAAGAAACCGGGGGGGGGGGGACTTTTACAGGGCTCTCCCGCCCTCATTTCTTGAGCTATCCTCATCAACCCTAGCCCCCACCTTTGGGTCCATCGTGGAAGCTTCTGATTGGCCGGGGAGCGGCAGCCATGTTAGGCTGCGCTAAGCTCCCATTCTAGGTAGGTTGCAGAAACAAAAAAATTTAAAAATATATATTTTTAAAAAATTGGGGGGGGGAAATTAACGAAACATTAAGAGACAATTAGACAATGGGCCAACAATGGTTCGAATTACAATGGTGATGTCTCGAAATGCGTATCAAAAAGTGAGAACAATCCGAAATAATTCCGATATACGATTCAAAACGATTTTTTGGATATGTCTAGTAGTTAGAGAAAGCAGTACACGTTATATGAGTTCCCAGTCTTTTGACCCCCTTCCTTCAGACACAATCTGAACAAAAACAAAATAGCCATATCACAGATTATAATGTAGGAATAATATCTTCATAGGTTGTCGTTTTGATGGCCCTCTCCAGTCCTATGTTGGCAGCAATGAGGATTTTTGTGAAAATGAGGCTTTGGACACTTCTATTTAAGGCTCCCAACTGAATTTGTGGCACACTTTCAACTATGTTCACATATATCTTCAAGTAATGTCTTAGTAGATGTAAGGACTACCTTCGCTGTCCTACTCTGTTGTGTTTGTGGATTCTCAAGAGGCTCTATGGATATAGCAGAAGACCCAAAGCAGGTTCTAGGTGCTGATCTTCTACCTGAAAATAGCTGTCTTCTGTCTGCCTGCCTCCAAACTTACCATTCTTTTATCTCTGTTGTCTTGAAAGAGATGCCTCGCTGTCATACAAACTGCAGAAAGTCTACGTTTGGGCTTTACGGACTACCAGAGCCATTCAGATCCTTGGTTTACCATTCCCAACCATTCCCTCACCGCCACCAAAGGAGCATTTTTCTGCTAGAAAGTGTTTATTTACATTTTGTAATCAAACATGAGCATACAGTTCTTTCCCTGTATTGACATCTGCCCCTTCCTGTGTTGTTTCCAATGCAACCACATTCTCCATATCTTTGTCCCTGCACAATAATTTCCCCATCTTATATATATAAAAGAGTGATGGCATCACGGCAATTCACAAAACAACAAAAGTACAGGCCCCCCAACCTCAAAATTTGACAACACAACCCATCATCCACGCCTCAAGGTTGATACAACAAAAAGAAAAGAAAAATAAAGTCCTAATTAGAGGGAGAGCAATAATTTTTTTTATCCAATTGCTGCCAGTTTAGAGGGCTAATCTCTGCCCACTTGGTTGCCTAGCAACCAAGGGACAGCCAGGTTTCAGTTAGGGGACAGGCAGATTTAGGCCTCACTTAGACTTCTTCCACAGATTATCTAATTTGCACTGGATTATATGGCAGTGTAGACTCAAGGCCCTTCAACACAGCTATATAACCCATTTATAATCTTATATTATCTGCTTTGCACTGGATTCTCTTGACTCCACACTGCCCTATAATCCACTTCAGTGTGCATTTTATACAGCTGTGAAGAAGGGGCCTCATATAATCCAGTTCTGAGCAGATAATTTAAGATTATCAATATACAGTAGAGTCTCACTTATCCAACGTAAACAGGCCGGCAGGATAAGTGAATATGTTGGATAATAAGAAGGGATTCAGGAAAAGCCAATTAAACATCAAATTAGGTAATCGTTATACAAATTAAGCACCAAAACATCATATTATACAACAAATTTGACAGCAAAAGTAGTTCCATGAGCAGTAATGCTATGAAGTATTTACAGTAGAGTCTCACTTATCCAACACTCGCTTATCCAACGTTCTGGATTATCCAACGCATTTTTGTAGTCAATGCTTTCAATATATCATGATATTTTGGTGCTAAATTCATAAATACAGTAATTACTATATAGCATTACTGTGTACTGAACTACTTTTTCTGACAAATTTGTTGTCTAACATGATGTTTTGGTGCTTAATTTGTAAAATCATAACTTAATTTCATGTTTAATAGGGTTATCCTTAATTCCTCATTATCCAACATATTCGCTTATCCAACGTTCTGCCGGCCCATTTATGTTGGATAAGTGAGACTCTACTGTACTGTATTTACAAATTTACCACTAAAATATCACAATGAATTTGAACACTGACTACAAAAACATTGATTACGAAAAGGCAGACTGCATTGGATAATCCAGAACATTGTATAAGCGAATGTTGGATAAATGAGATTCTTCTTTAATATGAAATAATTACTGGGATAGAATAATGCAGAACAATATAATCTCTAAAACCAGGACAGTAAATAAACAGGGGAATTCCACACAGGAAACAATCGGGGCCAGCTAACACCTCCCAACAAAGTATTCCCATCATCAAAGTCTGGAAAATCCTCTGTTTTCTCAGGGCCACAGACAGTAGAAGCACATAAAATATCGCAAACAACACCACTCTGAAAACAAGGGAATTCCAGACAGGAAACAATCAGGGCCAGCTAACACCTCCCAACAAAAAATTCACTCAGGGAGGAAACAGCCAGGCTTTAAAGCTGCAAGGCCATTACATCCTAATCATTTTTCCTAATTGCAGCATTCATACTTGGCTCCAACAAACAAACAAAAACCAATCAGAAATATTGTATATTCACAACCTTTAGGAAATAATATCCCCTGATGGCGCAGCGTGTTAAAGCGCTGAGCTGCTGAACTTCTGGACCGAAAGGCCACAGGTTTGAATTGGGGGAGCGGAGAGAGCCCCCACTGTTAGCCCCAGCTTCTGCCAACCCAGAAGTTCGAAAACATGCAAATGTGAGTGCATCAATAGGTACTGCTCCGGCAGGAAGGTAACACCGCTCCATGCAGTCATCCCACATGACCTTGGAGGAGTCTACGGACAACGCCGGCTCTTGGGCTTAGAAATGGAGATGAGCACCAACCTCCAGAGTCAGACACGACTGGACTTAATGTCTGGGGAAAACCTTTACCCTTGACCTTAACTACCACCAATTCCTCAAGACTTTATTTCCCAGACCACCAGACTTCGCCACAGCAACGCGTGGCCGGGCACAGCTAGTATTGTATAAAATATAATAAAAGGAGCTCTGATGCCAGATAGAACTGTCAATCACAACATTGCCTTGCAAACACTGAGGCAGCCTTGATAGTCTCTCCTGGCATCCCGTGGGCCTGTGGCTTGGATAAGATAGAAGAGGCCTTTATTTTATCACCTGCCGTAGAGCAGCGGACACAGAAACAACCTGTGTTTTCGAGCCCCTGTGAATGAAGCTGAGAAGGCTCCCTTCTATGCCTTGATCTTGGCTTAGAATTTACCATGATCCTCAAAGCAGATTTTGGAGGTTTTTTTCATGCCAATTATATAAGAGACTAGCTGTGCCCGGCCACGTGTTGCTGTGGCGTATGGGAATGCTTTGTTGGTCAGGTGGAATAGCACTGAATAGCCTTGTAGCCTCAAAGCCTGGCCGTTTTCTTCTTATGGTAATCCTTGTTTGGTGAACTGGAATACAACGGAATAGACTTGTTACATGGAAGGCTGGGTACTTGTGTTCTAGGGAAATGGTTTTTTGGCCTGCTAGAATTGCAATGAATAGCCTCGCTGCTTCAAAGCCTGGCTGCTTGCTACCTAGGGGACTCTTTAGTTGGCCAGCTTCAATAGTACAGAGTAGTATCGCTGCTTCAAAGCCTCGCCGCCTTCTACCAAGGTTCATCCTTTATTGGGTCTGGTTAAATTGCACTGAATAGCCTTGCAGCTTCAGTGCCTGGCTGTGTTATACCTAGGGGACTCTTTAGTTGGCCAGCTTCAATAGTACAGAGTAGTATCGCTGCTTCAAAGCCTCGCCGCCTTCTACCAAGGTTAATCTTTTATTGGGTCTGGTTAAATTGCACTGAATAGCCTTGCAGCTTCAGTGCCTGGCTGTGTTATACCTAGGGGACTCTTTAGTTGGCCAGCTTCAATAGTACAGAGTAGTATCGCTGCTTCAAAGCCTCGCTGCCTTCTACCAAGGTTAATCCTTTGTTGGTCTGGTTAATTTGCACTGAATAGCCTTGCAGCTTCAGTGCCTGGCTGTGTTATACCTAGGGGACTCTTTAGTTGGCCAGCTTCAATAGTACAGAGTAGTATCGCTGCTTCAAAGCCTGTCCACCTTCTGCCAAGGTTACTCCTTTGTTGGTCTGGTTAAATTGCACTGAATAGCCTTGCAGCTTCAGTGCCTGGCTGTGTTATACCTAGGCCAATCCTAGGGGTGGGGGAGTGTCGAGTGAAGGACATACCTTGGAAGTGTTGGTGTATTGTGGCCAAATTTGGTGTGATTTGGTCCTGTGGTTTTGTTGTTTACTCAGTCCTACAAACGTACATTACATTTTTATATATATAGATGGGCATATCAATGGCGGCTGCTCTCTCATGGGTCCAGCTGGCAGAGGACACTGTTAAAAGACCCCTTTATGTGCTAGAATCATATCTGTCCAAAGCTGAATCCTGTGGGCATATGGCACACGTGGGCCCATAGAGCTCCACCAGTGTATCCCAGAGGTTAAGGCAAGCTCTTTGTTGTCCCTGAAGTTGGGCTGCTCCATCATTCTGAGGCTCCTCCCAGTAGTATCTTTCCCCAAACGGCACAAGTGGCAACGGTCACCTCCGGTCCTCTTTCTTCCAACAGAGCTGTGACTCTAGCCACCGTTGATGGACACCCCAAGGCGATCCCTTGCCTGCCCAAAGCAGTCCGTTATGGGCAGAGAATCAGTTGCTGTGCCATGGGAGCCTTGGCAAGAGGATGCATAGATTCCGGAACTGTTTTGCAGTATTTCCCTCCTTCATCTTCACTGTGTGCAGCAGAGAGCTGAGTGGTCCAGTTTCCAGAGCTGCCATTTCTTCTTCATTTCAAACTTTACCTGGATGAAAGTGGACAGTGGCATCATGTTAGTTCTAGATCCTACAGAATGCAAACATTTGTCTGCTCCACACTTAGAGAAGTCTCCTCTCTAGCTTTTCTAGTGTTATCTCTAACTTCCCAAAGAAATTTGCAGTAGAATTTTCTGGAGAGCCTTCAAAGGTGGAAATGTGCCTGGCTTCTCAAAAATGGTTCAAAAGGAGCCAATCTGCAATCCCAGGCAAATAGTTTAGGTGACTGGATAGTACGTACCTCCTTATTTGCAAAGCAGTAAAGCACAGCAACCAGGAAACCCTGCAGTAAGCAAGAGGGAAACATATCATAGGTTTGAACTGTTTTTTGGGGGGTTTGTTTGTTTTAGTGCAGCATCTTAGCCTTTAATGTACAAGATACGTTGTTTTTCTATTAAACTTAAAGCTGTTACCCCTCCTCTCGCGGTGCCTCACAATCACTTGGGCATGACAAGAGATTTGTTTTGGTTTATTCCAGATCAGAAATTCAAAATGAATGTACACAATGACTGGTTCATTATAATTAAAATCAGTTCCAGGAACACTGGGCTCTCCGCCCCAGCAATAAAAACCTTTTTGGTAACTACAAGCCGAATCGGACAAACAGATCCAGGAACAAATTAAGTTTCCCAGGAAATTTAGATAATAACAGCTGTAATTACTCCTGAAAATAGCTCTAGCCTTTGCAGCTTATCCCTGTCTCTAAATGTTCTTGAGTGCAAAACCTAGAAGTTATTTTGGACAACACGCTGCCCTCCAACCTGGAGCCTAGTTGTCATGCTTGTATCTTCATAACCCCAAATGGGCACCAAAAATGATCGTGGCAGAAGTCTTTGCAAAGCCTGTTAGGAATTATGAGAGTTGCAGTCCAAAACACCTGGAGGGCCAAAGTTGGCTTGTGCCAGCCCTAGAGCATGCATGTCAGAAAAAGCTGTTGGAAGTAAGTGCAATGGCTAAATAGAATAGACTCCAATGTTCAGCTACTATATAATTTTCCCTAAACACTCCATGTTTTTCCTGTGTGTTCCTATTTGGCCTGTATGTTGTGTTAACCTAATGTTTTATGCTCCTGAGATTCCCATTCCCTGTGTTCCTGAACCCAAAGATGTCTTGCCTCCCACACAATTGTATAGCCTGGGGGAGAGAAACTAAGCTGGGAACTTCCTCATCAAGTTCCCAGTTTCACCTATACTTTTGGACTTTACCTATACATTGCAACACAATACTTCTATTCAGGCGGGGGAAAGAGCAATTTCACCACCCTTCATCTTTGATGAACGGGACCTCTCGCATTGGAAGGAATCTGAATGTCTACAGCCAAACCCCAACCTCTGTCATTTTGCATGATTATGTCAGAACATGATGTTTTGTTTCTCTGGGATCTGGGACTGCCAGATCAGCCCTTAATGGACCAGATCATGTCCATCCCATAAAGACAATAGCGTTCCTGGGTAGGGACAAAGATGTCCCCAATCACTTTGTTATTTTTCCTGTTCAGTAAAAGGAACCTCATTTATCAACACTTAATTATCCCTTGTTCCCAGCCCATGTTGGCTAGTGAGCCAAGCCCCTCTCTGACTGGTCAGAATTAGAGGCTTGGCTGCAGCCTATGTATAAAAAGGGCTGTGAAACTGTATTCTGTATGCTATCTACTTTGTGAATGAATCACTAGCTAGCATCTTATTTACAGATAATAAAATCTTCCTTGGCTGAAAATCACCTTCTCTCCTTGCTTCCTGGCTGATTTCAATTGGACCTGATCTGTATGCTCACAACAGCAGGGACTCACTCAAAATGGGAAGCTCAGGCTGATCATTTGCCTGGGTCTCTGCCAACAAGCTTCTCCCTGGTCTCACTGTCAGGGGTTGCCTCCTAAAATGGGGCCAACAATAATAGGAATGCTGCAACCAGGCAATGTTTTGATCTTGATTGGACTGGGTCCAACCTTATCCATTGCCCTCCTTTGCAGAGGCCTGCTGGTCATCTCGCTTCTGGTGAGGTCACAGCAAGATGACAAGACAAGATCTGCAACACAGTGGTGACGCCAATGTGCCCTTGGCGTGACCAGCCATCTGGATGCCAAAAGGACTCTGAGGACCCTCCCGAGCTGTATTGGGATGGATCTGGAGCAATAATATCTGGGAAAGTGTGTAGACACAGCCAGAGTGGGAATTGGTACCATTGTGGAGGCCTTGAAGGGTTTGGAGAACAAGAGCTGGGCATGCTTAGCCTGCAGAAGAGAAGGCTGAGAAGAGACATGATGACAACCATGGATCAAGAGGTGAGGAGAAGTCATAGGGAGGAGGGAACAAGGTTGTTTTCTGCTGCCCTGGAGACTAGGAACAATGGCTTCAAACTACAGGAAAGGAGATTCCACCTGAACACGAGGAAGAACTTCCTAACTGTGAGAGCTGTTCAGTCGTGGAACTCTCTCTCTAACCCAGAGTATGGTGGAGGCTCCTTTTTTGGAGGTGTAACAAAGTGTGAATTTTTTAGTTTACAGATGTCATGTTTAATCGTGTTTTTAAAGGGTCAATATTTCAGTTACTCTCCACGTCATGGAGAAGTGGGCGGAGCCAACTGCCGTTTTGGTGGAGAAGTGCAGGTTTGAAAAAGAAGCAGTTAGTCTGTGCCCTGGTGAGGTACAGTGAAGACTGACCCTCAGTTGAAGGGATCAGGGAGACTCAAATGCTTATTTTTGAGTCAATTTAAAATAAGTTTGGTGACTTATTTTAAGTTAGTCTGTGCCTTGATGAGGTACAGTGAAGACTGACCCTCAGTTGAAGGGATCAGGGAGACTCAAATGCTTATTTTTGAGTCAATTTGAAATAAGTTTGGTGACTTATTTTAAGTTAGTCTGTGCCCTGATGAGATACAGTGAAGACTGACCCTCAGTTGAAGGGATCAGGGAGACTCAAATGCTTATTTTTGAGTCAATTTAAAATAAGTTTGGTGACTTATTTTAAGTTAGTCTGTGCCTTGATGAGGTACAGTGAAGACTGACCCTCAGTTGAAGGGATCAGGGAGACTCAAATGCTTATTTTTGAGTCAATTTGAAATAAGTTTGGTGACTTATTTTAAGTTAGTCTGTGCCCTATGAGGAACAGATAATCTGTGATTGTAATTTATAGGATGACTGCAGTTTAGAGAAGTAAAGAAAGAAGTGACATTTTAAGAAGTTTGAAACACCTCATTCTAGCTTTGCAACTGTTAACCAAAGTGCCTCTAAAGAGAAAGTTGCTGTAACCATTAAGCTTTGTGCCAGAATAAACGAGTTATTGTTCTTTTAAACATCTCAGCTTCTGTCATATATATATATCACCATCAAAAACAAACAAGAAGAAAGAAGAAAAACAAAAATTAAAAGGTCTCTCTAAGTAGCTAGTGGCTATATCTTCCCATAGTGGTAGCAAGCGTGGATAATCCCCTTTACATCTGGTGGCCGCATTATAAACATCTCTTCTTTACAACTTTACAACAGGTTATAATATAAACATAACTCTACGATTCTATGATTCTAAGACTTTACCTGGAAGGAGTTGAGGAAGAGGGTGAAGAACACCTTGATGTAACGCAGGACTCCTGTGGTTTGTTCGTCGGTGGCGAAGATGAAGACCACCTCGTGGATCCCAAAGAGAGGGACAAGCGTGAGGGTGGCCTTGGCTAATCTGGAAGGGACGGCATAGAACGGGAGACGGTCATGGCACGGCTCTCCTTGGCGAAAGAAAGCCTAGCTCTCCTCGCGGGCATCAAACTCACCGCAGCTTATAGTCCGCGTAACTCTTCTGACTTGCTCGTAGCTTGGCCAGGATCACCTTCAGGATCTGCATGAAGATCAACAGGTTGATCTGGGAAGGAGAACAAATGCGAAATATGGTTATTTGAGCTCTCGAGTAGTTAACCAACTCCTCGAGAGCCAAAGAGCTGCCTTGAAACCTTATACAGTAAAGTCTCACTTATCCAACGTAAACGGGCCGGCAGAACGTTGGATAAGCGAATATGTTGGATAATAAGGAGAGATTAAGGAGAAGTCTATTAAACGTCAAATTAAGTTATGATTTTACAAATTAAGCACCAAAACATCATGTTATACAACAAATTTGACAGAAAAAGTAGTTCAATAGGCAGTAATGCTACGTAGTAATTACTGTATTTACGAATTTTGCACCAAAATATCATGATATATTGAAAACTGACTACAAAAATGTGTTGGATAATCCAGAATGTTGGATAAGCAAATGTTGGATTAGTGAGACTCTACTGTATTGGGAGGAAAGTGAGATGAAAATTAAGTAAATAATAGGCTCCCCTCGTGCAAAGAGAGATGCAATTTCGTCATTCCTATGTGGCGGGTCATTTGTGCTAGACTATTTCTATATGGATAAACTCTTTATTACTGTATATAACTTATTGATCCGAGTATAAGCTGAGGGTGGGAAATGAAGCAGCTACTGATAAATTTCAAAATAAAAATAGATACCAATAAAATTGCATTAATTGAGGCATCAGTAGGTTAAATAATGTATATATGTGGATACAGATATACAGATACATGGATGTATATGTATATAGGATTTGCAAGGACCTGCAAACATATGAGGGGAAAATTCATATATAAAATTAATGTATATAGATAGATAGATAGATAGATAGATAGATAGATAGATAGATAGATAGATACAGATATATAAGTACAGTAGAGTCTCACTTATCCAAGCCTCACTTATCCAACGTTCTGGATTATCCAACACATTTTTGTAGTCAATGTTTTCAATATATCGTGATATTTTGGTGCTAAATTCATAAATACTGTAATTACTACATAGCATTACTGCATATTGAACTAATTTTTCTGTCAAATTTGTTGTATAACATGATGTTTTGGTGCTTAATTTGTAAAATCAACCTAATTTGATGTTTAATAGGCCTTTCCTTAATCCCTCCTTATTATCCAACATATGGAGGGAAGGATATTCAAAGGAGTTGAAGGGGAGAGAAAGCTTAACAAGGGAAGTTACTGTGGTGGTCAGTAGTAGTTTATTGCAGTTGGATAGTAACCACCAGCTGTGACGCAGCTGGTTAGTAGCCAGCTGCAATAAATCACTACTGACTGAGAGGTCATGAGTTCGAAGCCAGCCCAGGTCGGATTGAGCTCCCAATTATTAATCGCCGAACTCGTTGACTTAAGCAACTGTCAAATAGAAAATTTAGGGACCGCTTTATGCGGGAAGTTAATTTAACTAATTTACGACACCATGAAAACGCCCAGCAGCGTGCGGAAAGGAATGAGGACGTACTCGCATCAAGGACTCGGTGTCACAAGTGGATGATGAAGTGGCAGCTCCCCCTGTGGCCGAAACCGAGCATACCCAGGAAAATGTTAAATTGCCTCTGTGTCTGTATGTTGTATGTCTAACGGCATTGAATGTTTGCCATGTTTATGTGCATTTTGATCCGGAGTAAGACGGGCGGAATATAAATACTGTAAATAAAATAAATACATACTCACCACAGAGGCAAGCAAAATCGGGATGCGAATAATCCACCAGTAGGCCATGTTCTCATTCTCACCCCAGCACCTACGCGTAATAAAAACCACACCGTTACTGAAGTGTGCACCAATTCCTATATGTTTTTTGAGAACAGCTCTGTCAGGTTGTATAGCATCTTGAATTTTTATTTTCCCCTTTTAGCCTCATCTGGGCAAACAACCACGGTCCACGTTTTTGGACTGCAGCGCACCCGCTAGTAGTTATATCAGTGTATACAGTCCTGATTAGTCTTCCACAATCTCATTTTTCAACTGCTTTTAATATATTTCAATATGTCTCTCTTTCTCTTCCTTCCTTTGCCTTTAATTGCTGCAAACTGAGTTCAAAGCACCAAAGTACAGTAGAGTCTCACTTATCCAAGCCTCGCTTATCCAAGTTTCTGGATTGTCCAAGCCGTTTTTGTAGTCAATGTTTTCAATATATCGTGATATTTTGGTGCTAAATTCGTAAATACAGTAATTACAACATAACATTACTGCGGTCTGAACTACTTTTTCTGTCAAATTTGTTGTATAACATGATGTTTTGGTGCTTAATTTGTAAAATCATAACCTAATTTGATGTTTAATAGGCTTTTCCTTAATCCCTCCTTATTATCCAAGATATTCGCTTATCCAAGGTTCTGCTGGCCCATTTAGCTTGGATAAGTGAGACTCTACCGTGGGAAGAAAAGAGGATATGTCCTTCCCAGGAGACTTAGGTAAATGCAAACTGTCTTTAACATGTGTTCTTCATTAATAACTTTTGACATCCTGATCACACACTGATGTGGCTTAGACACTAGACATGTCCAAAAAATCGTTTTGAATCGTATATCGGAATTATTTTGGATTGTTCTCGCTTTTTGATACGCATTCCGAGACAATGTCTCACAACGCAACCAGCAATGTAATTCGAACCATTGTTGGCCCATTCTCTAATTGTCTCTTAATGTTTCGTTAATTACCCCCCCCCCCCCCATTTTTTAAAAATATATTTTAAAAAATATTTTTTTAAAATAATTTGTTTCTACAACCTACCTTGAATGGGAGCTTAGCGCAGCCTAACATGGCTACAGCTCCCCGGCCAATCAGAAGCTTCCATGATGGATGCAAAGGTGGGGGCTAACGTCCTGTGCGTCCACATGGAAGATTGCCATACAAGCCCAGTGTGTAGCGATTGCACATGCGCGGCCGCCATTTTAGAAACATTTAGAATCATTATGAATTTTCGGAAATATCCAAAATTTTGGGTGAAAAAATCCGAAATACTTTCTATATCGAAGCGCCAGCGCCCCCTACTTTAGAAACGAGAATTGAAACATTTTTTTCATCGATCGGACATGCCTAGTAAATACAGTAATTACAACATAACATTACTGCATACTGAACTACTTTTTCTATCAAATTTGTTGTATAACATGATGTTTTGGTGCTTAATTTGTCAAATCATTACCTAATTTGATGTTTAATAGGCTTTTCCTTAATCCCTCCTTATTATCCAAGATATTCACTTATCTAAGCTTAGCTTGAGACTCTACTGTAGCAAGAAAAGAGGATATGTCCTTCCCAGGAGACTTAGGTAAATGCAAACTGTCTTTAACATGTGTTCTTCTCCGTTAATAACTTTTGACCTCCTGATCACACACTGATGTGGCTTAGACACATTTGTCCCAACTTTCGTCTAGGAGATGTCGGGAGGATCTGAAGGCATGGCCATCACCCAGAAGACCTCGAGGTTGCCCATTCTGATCTAAGAGGTTCTCGATAAAGCCGTATCTCACTCACTCTGTGTTCTCCTTCAGGTACTTGGCGGCCATCCACGGCACCACAAAGGCCACAGGAGTCCCTGCAAGACATGGTGTGTTTTTAAAATTTTTGCAAACCAAATATCCCTTTCCATCATGAAGTAAGACAACTTCTTCCAGTTGCATTCTTGGCAGAACCTCCATGAAAACCACCCCAGTCAACAATGCAATGTAACTAAGAAATGGGAATTTCTCAGAAGTGCTCGCTCCTTCTTTCCTTCCTTTCTTCCTTCCTTTTGTGAAGTCTTGGCTTTGCTTTTCCTCTCCTCTCCTTCAGTTCTCTCTGTTTAATAAACTCTCCACATATACCATCAGTCCCAGTGACAACAGAAGCTTGTGATCAGCCCAAGTTTCCCAAGTAGAAGACCAAGTCCATCACTTTGCATCAGAGGCAAAAGACTTTCAAGGATCCCAGAGAGATGACTGCATTCAGCAAAATCTCAATTTGTAATGTATTGTTTTAAGCTATTTTACAATAGTCCTGGGTGGAGTTAGCCCTTCCTGTTTTCAGTAAACTTGTTTTGGTTAACTTTCACCTTGCCTAAAGTGCCTCTGAGTGTTAAGGGTCTTAACAGAAAGTATACAGATAGCCCCGGAGTAAAGCCAGACACATAGTTTTCCCAAAGGCTCGGGTGTACCATCACACCTTCCTACCTTCCTTCCTTCCTACCTCCTATCTACTAGGGATGGGCAAATTTCTCGGAATCGTCATTAATCGTAAAAAAATTCGTATCTTTTTGAGTTCCGAATGGAGTTCCGAGGTGGTTCGGCCCTTCAGAATTAACCTTCCAATTCAAAGTGTTGGAACCCATTTATTTAATGGCCTCAGAAAACCTCTGGATATAAAAGAAGGAGAGAAAAGCACTCCCGGGCGACGAGGGCTGCCAGGGAAGGGAAGGAAACGGAGGAAAAGTCAAACGCTTTTCTCTCCTCGTCTTTCCTTTCCTCGGCGGTGACTGCGCTTCTGCCGGAAAGGAAAGGAGATTCCACCTGAACATTAGGAAGAACTTCCTCACAGTGAGGGCTGTTCGGCAGTGGAACTCTCTCCCCCGGGCTGTGGTGGAGGCTCCTTCTTTGGAGGCTTTTAAACAGAGGCTGGATGGCCATCTGTCGGGGGTTCTATGAATGTGATTTCCTGCTTCTTGGTAGGGGGGTTGGACTGGATGGCCCATGAGGTCTCTTCCAACTCTACTATTCTATGATTCTATGGGGAAGGGAAGAAGAAAACCCAATGAAACAGGAAATAATGCTTCCAAACCAGGAACAGATTTTGTTATTATTTTAAAAAGTTTTTTTAATAAAAACTTTGAAAATTCACCAAAAATCTGAGGATGTCAAACGTTCTTACTAGGCATGTCCAATCGATGAAAAAAATGTTTCAATTCTCGTTTCTAAAGTAGGGGGCTCTGGCGCTTCGATATAGAAAGTATTTCCGATTTTTTTTCACCCAAAAATTTCGGATATTTCCGAAAATTCGTAATGATTCTAAATGTTTCTAAAATGGCGGACGCGCATGCGCAATCACTACACACTGGGCTTGTATGGCAATCTTCCATGTGGACGCAGAGGACGTTAGCCCCCACCTTTGCGTCCATCATGGAAGCTTCTGATTGGCCGGGGAGCGGTAGCCATGTTAGGCTGCTCTAAGCTCCCATTCAAGGTAGGTTGCAGAAACAAATTTTTAAAAAATGGGGGAGGGGATTAACGAAACATTAAGAGACAATTAGAGAATGGGCCAACAATGGTTCGAATTACATTGCTGGTTGCGCTGTGAGACAATGTCTCGGAATGCGTATCAAAAAGCGAGAACAATCCGAAATAATTCCGATATACGATTCAAAACGATTTTTTGGACATGTCTAGTTCTTACATTTGGTGAGCTAACAGTGGTAAATGTGTTCTACCACGGTAGCAAATTTCATTAGGATAGGTCAAAAAATGAGGGAGAATACTGACAATAATGCTTCCCTTCATGCGCATGTGCATCCGCTATCAACAAGGTCCATATGAAGAATCGGAACTTTCGGAAAGTTTTGAACTTTTTGCTTCAATATTCGGAAATGACTTTAGAAACGAAGCGCCAGTGCCCTCTACTTTCAAAGCGAGTATTTTTTTTCATGGATCGCACATGCTATCTACTATCTACCTGTACATCTGTCATTGCTCTTTACGTCAAAGCTGTCATCCTTCCCTTCTTCCCTTTTTAACCTATTTATATTTTACCTTCTCTCTTGAGATCTAAAAAAAAGAACAACCGGACAGTTTTGAAACCATTTCAAATTTCAAATAATGCCGAGCAAAGCTTCAAACAAGCAAATGCGTCAAAGCAACTCCGTCAAAGTTCAAAATTTAAACCCACTCCCGCTGGGGAATCAATCGATTCAACCCCGTCAGCTTTAATTCAAAAGCCACGTTTTCCCTTTGTGCTAGAATGAGGGCAGTGTCGGTGCCAAATGCCAGTTGGGTGCCTGTTTTGCCACGCATTTCAAAGGCCACCAGCTCAGTCTACAGTTGGCTTTATGGGGGAAAAAGGCTCCCTAGTATCAGTGTAAGCAGGGTCAGCCCTGGTTAGTATTTGGATGGGTGACTGAGGGGTGGGTTAGAGAGGAAAGTGTGTTTCACAGTTTTTCCATTCGGTCTCATTTTGGACAAGCAACCGTTTCCAACTTACCCCAGCCCAGGTAGAGATAAAGCGTATAGTAGTTCTTTTCCGAAAACACCGCGCCGATCAGAAGCTTGTACAAGTAGACAGCCTCTACCAGGAACCAGTAGTGATTGGCCAAAATACAGTATTGCATCACCACTTGGGCCACGCGGCAGCCAATCGCAGCCTGTGAAGAAAGAACCAAACGACGAGTTTGGTGGAAGGTCCTTCCTTGGAAGCTCTTAAACTGAGACTGGATGGCCATCTGTAAAGACGGCTTTGATTGTGCTTTTCCTGCATGGAAAAAGGGGGTTGGACTAGATGGTCCATGTGGTCTCTTCCAATGCTATTATTCTACGAGGGCTATCCAGAAAGTAGATTACGTTTTGGAATTAAAAATGAACAAAGTATAGGAGAAAACATTTACCATATGCAGTTGAAAGCCACACCCAAATACCACTTCTCAACATAGTCGCCGTTCAAATCTGAATGAGCTTGGCAACGCCTCCCCACAAAACTCTGCCACTTGCGTCCTCAACGCAGCATTTTGGCGACAATGCGCAGCTGCGAGAAGGGAGTCTGGCTGGTTGAGGATGCAAGCGGCAGAGTTTTGTGGTGAAGGAGTTGCCAAGCTCATTCATCGCTATGATAAATGCCTAGCATAGTCGCCATTCAAATCTAGGCGCTTATCATAGCGATGAATGAGCTTGGCAACTCCTTCCCCACCAAACTCTGCTGCTTGTGTCCTCAATGCTGCGTTTTGGCGACGATGCGCAGCTGCAGGTAGGGGTGACCGGCTGGTTGAGGACTCAAGTGGCAGAGTTTTGTGGGGAAGGAGTTGCCAAGCTCATTCATCGCTATGATAAATGCCTAGCATAGTCGCCATTCAAATCTAGGCACTTATCATAGCGATGAATGAGCTTGGCAACTCCTTCCCCACCAAACTCTGCCGCTTGCGTCCTCAACCAGCCAGCAACACAGCGTTTTGCCACACCCAAATACCACTTCTCAACATAGTCGCCATTCAAATCTAGGCACTTATAGCGAGGAATTAGCTTGGCAACTCCTCCCCCACAAAACTCTGCCACTTGCATCCTCAACGCAGCATTTTGGCGACGATGCGCAGCTGCGAGAGGGGTGTCCGGCTGGTTGAGGACACAAGTGGCAGAGTTTTGTGGGGGAGGAGTTGCCAAGCTCATTAATCGCTATGATAAATGCCTCGCATAGTTGCCATTCAAATCTAGGCACTTATCACAGCGAGGAATGAGCTTGGCAACTCCTTCCCCACCAAACTCTGCTGCTTGCGTCCTCAACCAGCCAGCAACACAGCGTTTTGCCACACCCAAATACCACTTCTCAACATAGTCCCCATTCAAATCTAGGCACTTATAGCGAGGAATTAGCTTGGCAACTCCTCCCCCACAAAACTCTGCCACTTGCATCCTCAACGCAGCATTTTGGCGACGATGCGCAGCTGCGAGTGGGGTGTCCGGCTGGTTGAGGACACAAGTGGCAGAGTTTTGTGGGGAAGGAGTTGCCAAGCTCATTCCTCGCTATGATAAATGCCTAGCATAGTCGCCATTCAAATCTAGGCACTTATCATAGCGATGAATGAGCTTGGCAACTCCTTCCCCACCAAATTCTGCCACTTGCGTTCTCAGCCAGCCGGCAACACAGCGTTTTGCCACACCCAAATACCACTTCTCAAAATAGCCGCCATTCAAATCTAGGCACTTATCATAGCGATAAATGAGCTTGGCAACTCCTTTCCCACCAAACTTTGCCGCTTGCATCCTCAACGCAGCGTTTTGGTGACGATGCGCAGTAGCGGAAAGGGGTGACCGGCTGGTTGAGAATGCAAGCGGCAGAGTTTTGTGGGGAATGAGTTGCCAGGCTCATTCCTCGCTATGATAAGTGTCTAGATTTGAATGGCGACTGTGTTGAGAAAGTGGTATTTGGGTGTGGCTTTCAACTGCAGATGGTAAATGTTTTCTACTATACTTTGTTCATTTTTAATTCCAAAACGTAATCTACTTTCTGGATAGCCCTCGTATGATTCTATGGAAGGGATCTACTCCTAAGAGTGTTTTTCTCCATTTCTCTGGCATGACCTATATGCGCCATACTTGCCTCGTGGGTCAGGAAGGTCTCCCATTCGGACACCTGGAAAACCTCCCTCTCCCACAACTTCTTCAGCAGCGCGTCCTTCACGATCACGGAAATGGCCCGGAGCCCAAAGGAAGCAAAGAGGTTTGCGTGGATGTAGTTCCGAGTGCAGCGAAGCTTCCTGGGAAGGCAAAAGGACACCATGCTTCACTGCAGACCATTATTGAGGTCGAGATGGCAAGAGTTATTATTATTATTATTATTATTATTATTATTATTATTATTATTATTGGATAAGAATACACAAACTAAGAGAGGCTGCAGTGATTTGCTTTTGCTAACTGAGCAGAAGAATTGAGCCAAAAAAAACCTAAGCACAGAACACTAGGAATGACAATTATACGATACGGTACATACTGCTACATCGTCAGTAATTTTATGGGAACATCTTGACCTAAACATTTCATTTTTCTAAAAGAAAACATTCCATTATCCATTTAGAATATTTCGAGGGAAATAAAGGCATTGTGAAAAAGCAAAAAGAGTTTTTCTTAAATTTCTTCGCCACCCTTCAGTAGGATTCTAGTTTTTCATTATTATTATTATTATTATTATTATTAGTATTGTATAACACAGCAAACAAAGATAGATATGCTGGATTTCGTATCACAGAATCACAAGTTGAACACTTCCCAAGTGTCTAGGACTGTGTGATGTATTGTTGTTGTTATTATTATTATTATTATTATTGTATCACACAGCAAACAAGATAGACATGCTGGATTTCGTATCACAGAATCACAAGTTGAACACTTCCCAAGTGTCTAGGACTGTGTGATGTATTATTATTATTATTATTATTATTTTATTATTTTATTATGACACAGCAAACAAGATAGATATGCTGGATTTCGTATCACAAAATCACAAGTCAAACACTTCCCAAGTGTCTAGGACTGTGTGATTTATTATTATTATTATTATTATTATTATTATTATTATTATTATTATTATTATTGTATAACACAGCAAACAAGATAGATATGCTGGATTTCGTATCACAGAATCACAAGTTGAACACTTCCCAAGTGTCTAGGACTGTGTGATGTATTATTATTATTATTATTATTATTATTATTATTATTATTATTATTATTATTATTTTATTATTTTATTATGACACAGCAAACAAGATAGATATGCTGGATTTCGTATCACAAAATCACAAGTCGGACACTTCCCAAGTGTCTAGGACTGTGTGATGTATTTTCGGATGATGCGTGCAGATCCCAGTAGGGTGGCCTTTTGCAGTTGGCAGATCGACACTTTGTCAATGTCTATTGTTTCCAAATGCCGGCTGAGATCTTTTGGCACGGCACCCAGTGTGCCCATCACCACCGGGACCACCTGCACTGGTTTCTGCCAGAGTCTTTGAAGTTCAATCTTGAGGTCCTGTTTCATCCAGAAATCCCAAAAGCAAACATGTCCTGCACTCTTACAGAACAAACACAGTTAAATGCAACGAGGACGAAACTGGGCTCTCGTACCTGAAGACGGTGAGGATGAGGAGAGCCAAGAGCAGCGCAAGCAGAGACAAGGTGTAGCCCACGGTGTAGATGACTTTGAAGCCGACCATCAACCGGTGGATGCCCTCCTATACAAAGGAAGAAAAGCCGTCACCTCTCTGCGCCAGGTAGGCAGGGTGATCATGACTGGCATTTGTATCCCACCTCCTCAGTCAAAGCTGTTCTCAAGGCAGCTTGCCATACATTCTCATTCATTTATAAGTCAACATCATTACATCAAGGGCAGAATTTGAGGCCAAAATGAACACAATTTTCTTTAATCTTTGTACAACATCTATATTGGCTTCACCACTTTCTATGTTGGAAATAGCAACCTCCCAAGCCTTTCACTATTTATTTGTTAATGTATATACAGTAGAGTCTCACTTATCCAAGCTAAACTGGCCAGGAGAAGCTTGGATAAGCGAATATCTTGGATAATAAGGAGGGATTAAGGAAAAGCCTATGAAACACCAAATTCGGTTATGATTTTACAAATTAAGCACCAAAACATCATGTTATACAACAAATTTGACAGAAAAAGTAGTTCAATATGCAGTAATGTTATGTTGTAATTACTGTATTTATGAATTTAGCACCAAAATATCACGCTATATTGAAAACATTGACTACAAAAATGGCTTGGAT
>NW_026943824.1:17234338-17277580 GCF_035594765.1 Anolis carolinensis | reverse complement strand
AAGAAGGGAAAGGGAAGGAAGGAAAGGAAAGAAGGAAGGAAGAAGGGAAGGGAAGAAAGGAAAAGGAAAGAAGGAAGGAAAAGGGAAAGGGAAGGAAGGAAAAGGAAGAGGAAGGAAGAAGGGAAAGGGAAGGAACGAAAAGGAAAGAAGGAAGGAAGAAGGGAAAGGGAAGGAAGGAATAGGAAAGAAGGAAGGAAGAAGGGAAAGGGAAGAAAGGAAAAGGAAAGAAGGAAGAAGAGGGAAAGGGAAGGAAGGAATAGGAAAGAAGGAAGGAAGAAGGGAAAGGGAAGAAAGGAAAGGAAAGAAGAGGAAGAAGGGAAAGGGAAGGAAGGAATAGGAAGAGAAGGGGAAGGAAGGAAGGAAGAAGGAAGGGAAGGAAGGAATAGGAAAGAAGGAAGGAAGAGGGAAGGGAAGAAAGGAAAAGGAAAGAAGGAAGGAAGAAGGGAAAGGGAAGAAGGAAAAGGAAGAAGGAAAGGGAAGAGGAAAAGGAAAGAAGGAAGGAAGAAGGGAAAGGGAAGGAAGGGAAAAGGAAAGAAGGAAGGAAGAAGGGAAAGGGAAGAAAGGAAAAGGAAAGAAGGAAGGGAAGAAGGGAAGGGAAGAAAGGAAAAGGAAAGAAGGGAAGGGAAGAAGGAAAAGGAAAGAAGGAAGGAAGAAGGGAAAGGGAAGAAAGGAAAAGGAAAGAAGGAAGGAAGAAGGGAAAGGGAAGGAATGAAAAGGAAAGAAGGAAGGAAGAAGGGAAAGGGAAGAAAGGAAAAGGAAAGAAGGAAGGAAGAAGGGAAAAGGGAAGAAAGGAAAGGAAAGGAAGGGAAAAGAGGAGAAGACGAGGGAAGGGGAAGAAGAGGAAGGAAGGAAGTCGAGAGAGAGAAGAAGGCAAGGCCAATGGGAAGCCTTACTCACCTTCCCTCCAACTGCACTGATCCTCGGAGTAGTGCCCACGGGCGGCGTGGAGAAGGCGGAGGAGGAGGAGGAAGAAGAGCATCTTGGATCCGGGCCGCTCTCTCCTCTCGGCCAGGCCGGTCAGGCGGGGGCGCGGAGCCTTTCGGCCCCCAAGTCCCTCGCCCATGCCTCCTTCCTTCCTTCCTTCCTTCCTTCCTTCCTTCCTTCCTTCCTTCCTTCCTTCCTTCCTTCCTTCCTTCCTTCCTTCCTTCCTTCCTTCCTTCCTTCCTTCCTTCCTTCTTCCAGGAAGAAGAAGAAGACGCCAAGAGCGCGACGGACGCCGAAGGATGCGAGTTTGGCCAAAGTTTGGAAAAAGTTTGGGAAGCAGGCGGGGGAGGGACGGAGCGCCCTTCTCCTCCAATCCCGTCCCTCTGCGGGGACTTCCCACCAATGGGAGCGCGGGACTGGAGGAGGGGGCGGGGGCCTAACCCAGCCAAGGGGGGCTTCTTGGGGAGAACAATGTCTTGCCCAGGCTTCGCTTTGGATTTCAAACCGCTCGGGTCCAGATGCAAAGCTCGTCCTTATTTTTCTACTAGCTTGGGTTACACTAGAGTCTCACTTATCCAACATAAATGGGCCGGCAGAACGTTGGATAAGCGAACATGTTGGATAATAAGGAGGGATCCAGGAAAAGCCTATTAAACATCAAAATAGGTTATGATTTTACATATTAAGCCCCAAAACATCATGTTAGACAACAAATTGGACAGGAAAAGTAGTTCAATACGCAGTAATGCTATGTTGTAATTACAGCAGAGTCTCACTTATCCAACATAAATGAGCCGGCAGAATGTTGGATAAGCAAATATGTTTGATAATAAGGAAGCATTAAGGAAAAGCCTATTAAACATCAAATTAGTTTATGACTTTACAAATTAAGCACCAAAACATCATGTTAGACAACAAATTGGGACAGAAAAAGTAGTTCAATATGCAGTAATGCTATGTAATAATTACTATATTTACGAATTTAGCACCAAAATATCATGATGTATGAAAACATTGACTACAAAAATGCGTTGGATAATCCAGAACGTTGGATAAGTGAGACTCTACTGTACTGTATTTACGAATTTAGCACCAAAATATCACAATGTATTGAAAACATTGTCTACCAAAAATGCCTTGGATAATCCAGAATGTTGGATAAGCAAATGTTGGATAAGTGAGACTCTACCGTATTTGAAAAAGGCATTACAATAGAGTCTCACTTATCCAACATAAATGGCCGGCAGAACGTTGGATAAGCGAATATGTTGGATAATAAGGAGGGATCAAGGAAAAGTCTATTAAACATCAAATTAGTTTATGATTTTACAAATAAAGCACCAAAACATCATGTTAGACAACAAATTGGACAGAAAAAGTAGTTCAATACGCAGTAATGCTATGTAGTAATTACTGTATTTACGAATTAGCACCAAAATATCGTGATATATTGAAAACATTGACTACAAAAATGGCTTGGATTATCCAGAATGTTGGATAACCGAATGTTGATGAGTGAGACTCTACTGTATTTGAAAAAGGCATTATTTGTCTTTGAATGTTAGGTATTCTCAGTTTGAGTGGGTGAACTACAAAAAAACAGTACAAGAAAACCGCACTACAAACTAGAGCTGACAGCTGGCACAACAAAACATTGCATGGAAAGTTCCTTGACAAAATTAAAGGAAAAGCTAACAAGGAGAAGACCTGGCTCTGGCTCACGAATGGGACCCTGAAGAAGGAGACAGAAGGCCTGATCCTTGCAGCCCAGGAGCAAGACATCAGGACAAAGGCAATTCAGGCCAAGATCGAAAAATCAGCTGATGACCCAAAATGCAGACTGTGCAAGGAAACCGATGAAACCATTGATCATCTCCTCAGCTGCTGTAAGAAAATCACACAGACAGACTACAAAACAGAGGCACAACTATGTGGCCCAAATGATCATTGGAACTTATGCCTCAAGTCCCACCTCCCAGCAGCAAAGAACTGGTGGGATCACAAACCTGCAAAAGTATTGGAGAATGAACATGCAAAGATACTGTGGGACTTCCGAATCCAGACTGACAAAGTTCTGGAACACAACACACCAGACATCACAGTTGTGAAAGAAAAAGGTTTGGATCATTGATGTCGCCATCCAGGTGACAGTCGCATTGACAAAAAACAACAGGAAAAACTCAGCCGCTCTCAGGACCTCAAGATTGAACTGCCAAAGACTCTGGCAGAAACCAGTGCAGGTGGTCCCGGTGGTGATGGGCACACTGGGTTCCGTGCCAAAAGATCTCAGCCGGCATTTGGAAACAATAGACATTGACAAAATCACGATCTGCCAACTGCAAAAGGCCACCCGACTGGGATCTGCACGCACCATCCGAAAATACATCACACAGTCCTAGACACTTGGGAAGTGTTCGACTTGTGATTTTGTGATACGAAATCCAGCAAATCTATCTTGTTTGCTGTGTCATAAAATAAAATAATAATAATAATTCTGAGATTTTAGATTCCTTGGTTTTGGTGTTTAACCTGGCAGTTTTGGATTTCTACTACTCAACTACTACTCTGGTGTGGACTGATCCATGAGGTCACAAAGAGTCGGAAGCCACTGAATGAATCAACAACAACAAACTACTGAACTCCGGTTTCTTTTGTGTATTGCATTTTATATCCTGACTGTCTCTTTTTGGATTTGCCTTTACCCCTTTTTATATGCTTTCTTTAATAAAACACTAGCTGTGCCCGGCCACGCGTTGCTGTGGCTAGGACTTAGTTTTTCTTTTTTTGTTGTTGTATGAACGTAGAGGCGTGGATGAGAAGTTGTGCTGTCAATTTTCAAGGTTGTGGGGCGTTTAGTTTAGTTGTTTTGTCCGGTGCCGTGATGCCATTACCCTTTTATATATATATATATATATAATTTTATTGGATCTCTGGACTCTGGGTGAAAGGAGAGTTCCTGTGCTAGGGTGCAAAACAATTATCTTCACCGGTGCCCCATAGAAACCGACCGCAAGCCGCCCGTCCCCCAACCGGCCTCCTCCTCCTCTAGACACCATTGTCCCGGGTCTCACAAACCGTGCCATTAATTACGATTCCATCGCAGGAAGAGTGACGGCCCGCCAAAATGTTTGAAATAAATATGGGACAATCGGGAGGGCCCGGAACAAAGGAGGGAAGGAGGGTGGCCTGGAATGAAAATGAGGGAGAAAAGGAAGGGACGGGGATTTAATCGGCCCGAGAAACAACCGCCCGTTGGATGCAAGCCCAAGCAAGGAGAAGGCAATCCGTTGGAATACCGACACATTGATGAAAATACTAGCTTTACCATACCCAGCAATGCCAGAGTTATTTATTTGGTAAGGATAAATATTTGAAGTACATATATTGCCATATACAGTACTAGCTGTGCCCGGCCACGCGTTGCTGTGGCTTATGGGAATCCTTTGTTGGCCAGATGGAATAGCAGTGAATAGCCTTGCAGTTTCAAAGCCTGGCCGTTTTCTGGAGTAGCTGGAGCTTTTTTTTTTTTTTTTGGATGAACGCAGAGGCATGGATGAGGGGTTGTGCTGCCAAGTTTAGTGTTTCTGGGATGTGTCGTTTTGTTGTTTTGTCCTAGGCCGAAATTTCATTACCCTTTTATATATATAGATTTAACATATATTCTCGAGTATAAGTCAGGAGACTCAATTGTTCATTTTGAGTCAGTTTAAAATAAGTTTGGTGACTTATTTAATGTAGTCTGTGTCCTGGTAAGGAACAGAGGATCTGTGATCGTATAGCACAGGGGTGACTGCGGTTTAAAAGTAGCAGAGAAAGAAGTGACACTTTCAGCTCATTCTAGTATTGTAACTGTTAATAAAAATACCTCTAAGTGAGAAACAATATTGTAACTACTAAGCTCTGTGCCTGAATAAACTTGTTATTGTTCTTCCAACATCTAAGCCTCTGTCGCATATATTCTGAACCAAGTTACGCTACCATTTAAAGTGAAGAAGAAGAAAGAAGTAAAAGTAAAAGGTCTCCTCCCTGAGTCTTGGTTGCATCTTTACAAATTTGGTGGTTGCATCTTTACAAATTTGGGGCAGCGGGTGGGATAAAAGATTCCCCCTGCCTGGAAGAACCTCAGTCGTCACAGATACATAGTATTTCAAAAAACACATTGGAATTCCGTCTGCAAAGAATCCGTTTCTGCAACGTTTTGCAGGCAGATTCCGATGGAATACTGATGGGATGGGCAAGCGTTGTATGACGGGACTCATCCCAAATCATTATCCGTCTCAGAAACAAAGTATTTCCTAATATGATAAGGTCCTAAGGATGCATCGGGGGTCGGCATTGCTTGCAAACCTCCATCCTTTCAAAACGGTGGTCCGTTTTAGAGGGAGAAACATAGATTTAAGGCAATTTATCTCAAAAAGGAGTTCTGGCACAGGAGGCAATCAGACAGAAAATCTAGTCTCGTGAGAGTACAAAAGCAAAGTTTATTTTCATCGTAGCTATGAGAAGGCAGAACAGCCATACACGCCTACTTCAATGGGTCCCTGGCGTAGTAAACAAATAATATATATCTTGGCTTATCTAAACTTGACCAGTTACTGAGGGTCTTCTTCACCTTCTCACCTCTTTGGCACAAAGTGGTGTCTGTGATCTCACTTGTTTACTCGAACTAGTTTCTGTCCTTGGAACTTCCTAGAGAAAGGTACCACCTCAAGAGAAAGGGAGGGGCACAGGTCCTTGGTTACTTTGGCTCATACAAAGAGCTTATCTATATCTATATCTTCTATCTATATCCATCTATATCTATATCTATATCCATAATAAAAGTGAAAACCCGTATGTGTGTATGTGCCATGAGTGTCCGTTCACACAGACAGCCTCCGGCCTCCAGAAACAGGCTCTCGTTCCCAGTGCTGAGGAGCCACTAAGTCACTCTTTTCCACTGACATTTCGGTTACAGCAAGTGCCATAAACATCTATCCCAACCCCTGCCAATGTCGTTCCCAAACACTACGTCCCACCACCCAAGGAATGCTTTCATTTGGGGACCATTTCATCCTAGATTTTGCTTTTTCCTCCACCACAGGCAGGCATCCCAGGGTTCTCCATTGCTGTGGAATTTGCATGACCCCGCCCACTGCCCTTCCCTTTCAAATCTATCTGCAGAACAAACAGGACAGAACTGCTTACTGTTTGGGGATTGACTCCGCATGGTGGAAGTTGTAGTTCACCCTGCATCAAGTCACACCACTGTGACTCCTACTGGGGAATTTAAAGGAGTTGTAGTTCACCTACACCCAGAATGCTATGAACCCAAACAATGATGGGTCTGGACCAAACTTGCCATCCTTGGTGGATGACCTCCGCAGGGAGCTGGACAGGGGGAGTGTGACCCTGCTGGTTCTCCTGGATATCTCAGCGGCTTTCGATACCATCGACCATGGTCTCCTTCTGGGGAGGCTCTCCGGGATGGGGCTCGGGGGCACGGTTCTGCAGTGGCTCCGGTCCTTCCTGGAGGGCCGTTCCCAGATGGTGAAGCTGGGGGACTCCTGCTCGGACCCCTGGCCATTGACCTGTGGGGTCCGCCAAGGGTCTATTTTACCCCCATGCTATTTAACATCTACATGAAACCGTTGGGAGAGGTCATCCGGAGTTTTGGAGGGCGTTGCCATCTCTACGCAGATGACACGCAAATCCACTACTCGTTCCCACCTGAATCCAAGGAAGCCCCTCGGATGCTGAACCAGTGCCTGGCCGCTGTGGCGGACTGGATGAGGAGGAACAAGCTGAGGATCAATCCTGACAAGACAGAGGCCCTCCTGGTCAGTCGCGCGTCGGATCGGGGTATTGGGTGGCAGCCTGTGCTGGACGGGGTCGCACTCCCCCTGAAGTCACAGGTCCATTGCAGTTTGGGGGTCCTCCTGGATTCAGCGCTGACGCTTGAGGCTCAGGTGTCGGCTTTCGCACAACTCAAACTTGTGCGCCAACTGCGACCATACCTCGTGAAGTCTGACTTGACCACGGTGGTGCATGCCTTAGTTACCTCTAGGCTGGACTACTGTAATGCGCTCTACGTGGGGCTTCCCTTGAAGACGGCCCGGAAGTTACAGCTGGTCCAACGCTCGGCTGCCAGGTTAATAACGGGGGCGAGTTACAGGGAGAGATCTACTCCCCTGTTTAAGGAGCTCCACTGGCTGCCGTTCACTTTCCGGTCCCAATTCAAGGTGCAGACCATCATTTATAAAGCCCTAAACGGTTTGGGACCCACCTACCTTCGTGACCGTATCTCCTTCCATAAACCTGCCCGATCTCTCCGATCATCAGGGGAGGCCCTCCTGTCGCCACTGCCTGTATCCCAGACCCGCCTGGTGGGAACAAGGGAGAGGGCCTTCTCTGCGGTGGCCCCCCGTTTATGGGACTCACTGCCCATCGAAATTAGGCAAGCCCCCACTCTTTTAGCCTTCAGGAAAGACTTAAAAACCTGGCTTTTCCGATGTGCTTTCGGAGAGTAACTATTACACACTTCTTTTGTTACTCCCCCATCATCTACCCTCTAGATTGTTTTTATCTTATGTCCCTGGTCTCCCTGATTGTATTCTTATCCTTTTCTCACCCCAAGTTTTAATTAAGTGTCTCATACGGCCCGCCCTGTGTTTATATATATATATATATATATATATATATATATATATATATATATATATATATAGATTTTGTGTTGCAGTGTATATGATTATTTATTGTATTGTTTAATTGTATTGTGATATGTTGTTTTATATTTTGCTATATTGTACTGTTCTGGGCATGGCCCCATGTAAGCCGCCCCGAGTCCCCATTGGGGAGATGGTGGCGGGGTATAAATAAAGTTTTATTATTATTATTATTATTATTATTATTATTATTATTATTATTATTATCTATATATATAAAAGAGTGATGGCATCAGGGCAGCGGACAAAACAACAAAACTACAGGCCCCCCAACCTCGAAATTTGACAACACAACTCATCATTCATGGCTCTAGGTTGATACAACAAAAAGAAAAGAAAAATAAAGTCCTAATTACAGGGAGAGGAATAATAGTTTTTATCCAATTGCTGCCAGTTTGAAGGCTAAGCTCCGCCCACTTGGTCTCATAGCAACCTACTCAGCCCAAGGGACAGGCACAGTTAGGCCTCACTTAGGCCTCTTCCACAGATTATCAGATTTTAACTGGATTATATGGCAGTGTAGACTCAAGGCCCTTCCACACAGCTATATAACCCATTTAGAGTCTTATATTATCTGCTTTGAACTGGATTATCTTGACTCCACACTGCCATATAATCCACTTCAGTGTGCATACTAAACATAAAGACAACCATACAACAGACATTCAATACCACCACTAGCTCAACAATTTCTCACCAACACCACCAGACAACGCCACAGCAACGCGTGGCCGGGCACAGCTAGTTATTATTATTATTATGCATCCCCGATATGCCTAGATTTGAATACTGGTGGGTTTTATGGGGAATTGGCCTGGACATTTGGGAGTAGTAGATACTGGGATTTATAGTTTAACTACAATGAATGAGCACTCCGAACCCCACCGATGATGGACCAGGACCACACTTGGAACACAGAGTCCCCACAACCAATAGAACATATTGGACACGTTTGGGGAAAAGGGAGTTATAGTTCGCCTGCATCCAGAGAAACTGGCCCACACCGACAATGGACCGGGACCACACTTTGCACAGAGATACCTCATGACCAACTGAACATACTGCAGGGGTTTGTGGCAATGGGCCTTGATTCTGGGAGTTGTAGTTCACCTGCATCCAAAGAGCACTGAACCCAGCCAACAACAGATCTGGACCACACTTGGTACACAGACTCAACATAGCCAACTTTAAATACTGGCAGGGTTTGGGGAGGATTGACCTACGATTCTGGGAATTGTAGTTCACCCATTCCAAACAGAATACAGAACATTCAAAGACAAATCAAGTCTTTTCCAAACAACCCGGGCACCACCGGGTCCCCAAGCTAGTAGTCTACATAAAGCTAATACGATATGAGCAGAGGCAAAGCTATATATATGAAAAAGTCTACTATTTTCTGGCTTATGGTCCCTCCACTCCCTCCCCTCCGCCGTCATCAAAGGCATGTCGAAAGTTCAGGGTGGTCTTTTGGTCAGCAGGATGCTTCGAGACAGAGAAACAAAGGGGTGTTTTGGAGGGAAAGAGAACAAGGGGTGCAGTGATGCCCCCCTTTCTGCCCACCGCGGGGTAGGAAAGGATGCATGGAAATTCCCGAGGGCCAACATGCATTATTACCATAAAGCAGGGGGGAGAGAAAGACTGCAGAAGAATGGGAGAAATGGGTGAAGAGTGGGTGGATTTGGGAGGGTTAATCTCCTCTCCCCCATCCATCCAGCTATCACCGTTCCCGCCAGAACTGGGAAGAAAAAACAAGCAAGGGGAGCTAAGAATTTACGAGGGTTGAATGAAAAGTAATGCCTCCACCTTCGTTGGGAATATTTTAAGAAATCAAACGCAGAAACAATCCTTAGAATGTGCTCTTTAACTACCATAATTCACTTTTCCACACCATCACCAGACAATTGGAGACAATTCTGCCAAAGATGAACAAGTTTTCTGGATCCGTCAGGGAAGAAGTCGACACTCGGTTTCCGCAACTGGCGTCTCACGGGACCCATCGTGCACAGATCTTCCAACAGCCAAGCAAAGCAATCATGTGACTCATGATCAACATCAACAAAGTTCAGGTGGCTCTGGCAGCGAGTCAGAGGAGTTTTCCTTAGATTGAGACACAAGATTAAGGTTAAGAGTTCATTATTCCAGGCATTCTGTGAGAATAGCTAGTCAATGTGTGGGAACCCAAGGTCAGATGAATGCTTTCTTAGCTTGTAAGCATGGTTAAATAGGGTGAAACAGGGAAAGATTTCAGACGAAGCAACATTGCTTTTGGAAGCTTAATTCCTGCCTTGTCTCTGCTCATGGAAAAAGATTCCTACTCTTATTCATACCTAGATTCTGTGTTTGGATTGTATTTTGGAGTTCACGCTACCTCGTTTTTCAGGACTGATTTGCTATAGTAGAGACTTTGAACTATTTTCTACAGAGACTTTGAACTATATTCTGCAGATTGCCTTTGCAATTGGATTACTGTTTTTTATTCTTGTCTGGAATTCCTCTGTCTTCTGAATGTAGGTCTTTATTTACAGCCCTGGTTTTAGAGTTTTTTTTAATACCGGTAGCCAGATTGTATTCATTTTCATGGTTTCCTCCTTTCTGTTGACATTGTCCACATGCTTCTTATGGATTTCAACGGTATCTCTGTGTCGTCTGACATGGCGGTTGTGAGAGTGGTCCAGCATTTCTGTCTTCTCCGAAAATAGGCTGTGTCTCTATGTTCCTCCCCTTCGAACCCTCCCTTCTTGAGTATAACTCATCCAAGACGCAGCCCCATTCGTTCTCTTTTCTGACCCCATTCTCTTGGCTCAGGAGGGGCCTCTCTTCAGGGCCCCAGGACGGTGGGGTCGGGGTTCAAAAGTCAAGGGGTCACGGGGTGGGGAAGGCTACGAATGGCCCCAAAGCCCCATCGTCCCCTTCGCTGCTCCCGGCCAGTCCTGCCAGGCTCACACAGCTGTGCGCTTTGCCCTTCTTTTGTGAGAATAACGCAGGGCGCCTTTCAAAAGACAGAATAATTGCACTTTAAGAAGCATTTACATCTTCCTCCAGGACAATGGGAGGTGCAGTTGCCAGCAGGCTGGGGAGGGAAGCAAGGCAGGGAGAAAGAGTGCCAAGTGATGGGTCCTCTGAATTGTCTTTTTCCCCTGACTTATAGAATCATAGAATCGTAGAGTTGGAAGAGACCTCATGGGCGTCCAGTCCAACCCCCTGCAAGAAGCAGGAAAGAAGCAGGAAGCACTCACCTCCCATGCTTTCATTGCCTGTTTCCCCAACACCCAAATCCTCCCTCACACGAGTCCATTCCATGTCATCCTCCTCCGAGCTGGCCATCTCTTCCTCCAAACCCTCAGAAAAACCCTCAAATGAGTCCTCATCTGTCGGGTCTGTAAACAAATCCCGGAGCCGTTTTCGTTCACGCTCCTCGAAAGAGTCTGACTCTCGAGGAGTCTTATGCCCCCTTCTTCTATTATCGGAGCCCGAAGGCTCAACCATAACAGAGTATATACAGTAATTTGCCCTAAATGTTCCATGGTTTTTCCTATGTGTTCCCATTTTGCCTATATGTTGTGTTAACCTAATGTTTTATGCTCCTGAGATCCCCATTCCCCGTATTCCTGAACCCAAAGATGTCTTGCATCCCACACAATTTCATAGCCTGGGGAAAAGAAACCAAGCTGGGAATTTCCTCATCAATTTCCAGCCTCACCCATCTCTTGGACTTCATCTGGACATTGTAACACAATAGCTTACTCGGGCAGGGAAATCCCTGCCATCGGGGAAGACCCAATTTCACCACCTGCGCCTTTGATGAAGGGGACCTCTCGCATCGGAAGGAATCTGCATGTCTACAGCCAAACCCATCCTCTGTCATTTTTGCATGATTGTATTAATATATGATTATTTGTTTCTCTGGGATCGCCAGCCAGCCCTATTAAGGGTCCATGCCACGTTCATCTTATAAGACAATAGCATTGTTTAACTTTGTTACTTTGTTATTTTTCCTGTTCAGTAAAAGGAACCCCATTCATCGACACTTAATAATCCTTTGTTCTCAGCCCATGCTGGCCAGTGGCTGAGACTGGTCAGAATTAGAGGCTTGGCTGCAGCCTATGTATAAAAAGGGCTGTGAAACTGTATTCTGTATGCTATCTACTTTGTGAATGAATCACTAGCTAGCATCTTATCTGCAGATAATAAAATCTTCCTTGGCTGAAAACCACCTTCTCTCCTTGCTTGCTGGCTGATTTCAATTGGGCCTGGTCTGTATGTTCGCCATAGCAGGGACTCACTCAAAATGGGCATTGAACTGGATTAGATTATCTATTAACACAGATTTCAAGTGTTTTGGACTTCAACTCTCACAATTCCTAACAGCCTCAGACCCCTTCCTTTTCCCTCTCAGCCGCTTCAAATCTATTTGTAACTGGATTGATATGCAAAGTACCTGTATGCTCTTGTACTCTCCAAACCAGGGGTCCCCAAACTTTTTAAGCAGAGGGCCGGTCCACAATCCTTCAGACTGTTGAGGGGCCGAATTATCATTTGAAAAAAAAAATACAAACAAATTCCTATGCATACTGCACACATGTCTTATTTGTAGTGCAACAACAACAACGAAAGAATACAATATTTAAAAATGAAAACAATTTTAACCAACATAAACCTATTAGGATTTCAATGAAAAGTGTGGGCCTGCTACTGGCCAATGAGATAGTCAAGTTAATTAGGATTGTTGTTGTTGTTGTTGTGTGCCTTCAAGTCATGTCAAACTTTGGCCGAGCCTAAGTCTAAAATTAATTATTTATTTACTGCATTTATTTACTACATTTAAATCCCACCCTTCTCACCCCGAAGGGGACTCAGAGCAGCTGTATGTACATACAATATATTATATTATTAGCATAGCACAATATTAGCATTATATATTACTATATTGAACTATACCACTATACTATTATATAATATGTAATATATAACATACAATTAGTATTATTATATGGTATTATTAGTATTATATTGTATAACATTATAATATTATTAGCAATATTATATGTATATACAATATATTATATTATTTAAAATGAACTATACCACTATCTATCTATATATATATAAAAGAGTGATGGCATCAGGGCAGCGGACAAAACAACAAAACTACAGGCCCCCCAACCTCGAAATTTGACAACACAACCCATCATCCACGGCTCTAGGTTGATACAACAAAAAGAAAAGAAAAATAAAGTCCTAATTAGAGGGAGAGCAATAATTGCTTTTATCCAATTGCTGCCAGTTACAAGGCTAAGTTCCGCCCATACAATATATTATATTATTAGCATAACACAATATTAGCATTATATATTACTATATTGAACTATACGACTATACTATTATATAATATGTAATATATACCATATAATTAATATTATTATATGATATTACTATTAGTATTATATTGTAAGATAATAATAAGATTATTATCAATATTATATGTATATACAATATATTATATTACTAAAACTGATATAAAATATTATATTATAAAACTGAGTGTGGGGGCCAGGTCAATGACCTTGGAGGGCCGCATCCGGCCCCCGGGCCTTAGTTTGGGGACCCCTGCTCCAAACTGTAGCAAAACGATGCTCTTTGTATGGAATAGGTGGCTGAATCCTTGTCTGCAGAATTCGTGGATGAGGCATGTCGGATGGATTTGTGGATTGTTTGACTCAGAGGTGGCTCTGGTCCTAATCCGAGGCTCTCGGCTGCTGTTGACGTAGCCGGCCTGCAAATCCAGCTGTGGGTGGGTTTGATGGTTGGGCCCATCTGGAGGGCATCAGGGAGGCCGGCGGAGGGAGAGTGGCCTCTCCGGTTTCCAGCGCGTGCCTCAGGGCCGGACGGGGATCTTTCCACACCTTCTCATTCACGGCCCCATGTGCCGAACGCCTGCAGCCGGGCGGCCTCATGCCGGCCTCCTCTCTCCATCCATCCATCCATCCGTCCATCCGTCCATCCATCCATCCACCCCAAGTGAGGCCAGGCACATCTGCCTCTGCCTGGGAGAGGAATGCATGAACAATGGGGGCCCGGCCACCTCCTCACCTAGAGAGAAACATCTACTCCTGGCCTCCTCTCCATGCTCCGGCTGAGCTGAAGAACTTGCTGACCGAAAGGTCGGCAGGGTGAGCTCCATTCTTAGCCCCAGCTTCTGCCAACCTAGCAGTTCGAAAACATGCCAATGTGAGTAGATCAATAGGTACTGCTCCGGCAGAAAGGTAACGGCGTTCCATGCAGTCATGCCAATGGCCACATGACCTTGGAGGTGTCTACGGACAACACCGGCTCTTCGGCTTAGAAATGGAGATGAGCACCAACCCCCAGTGTCGGACGCTACTAGACTTCACGTCAGAGGAAAACCGTCACCTTTACCTTACTAATATAAACAAATATATTTATATTAAATATTTGTTTAGGTAAAGGTAAAGGTTTTCCCCTGACGTTAAGTCCAGTCGTGTTCGACTCTGGGGGTTGGTGCTCATCTCCATTTCTAAGCCCAAGAGCCGTTGTCCATAGGCACATCCTAGGTCATGTGGCCGGCATGACTGCATAGTCACCGGAGCGGTACCTATTTATCTACTCACATTTGCGCATTTTCGAATAGCTAGGTTGGCAGAAGCTGGAGCTAACAGTGGGAGCTCACCCTGCTCCCTGAATTCAAACTGCCAGAAAGTTCAGCAGCTTAAACCTGCTGCGCCCACCAGGGGCATACACACACACACACACACACACACATATGTATATACACACACACACACAAGCTGTGCCCAGCCATGCATTGCTATGACGAAGTGTGGTGATATGGGAAATAAAGCATTGAGGAATTCCTGGAACTATAGGTTATTTCCTAAAACTTATGAATATACAATATTTCTGGTTGTTCCTTTTTTTTTTTGTCTGTTGGAGGCAAGTATGAATGCTGCAATTATCCAGAATGATTTGCATATAATGGCCTTTCAGCTTCAACGCCTGGCTGCTTCCTGCCTGGGGGGGAATCCTTTGTTGGGAGGTGTTAGCTGGTCCTGATTGTTCCATGTCTGGAATCCCCCTGTTTTCAGAGTGTTGTTCAGAGTGAACAGTTTGAAAACATGCAAATGTGAGTAGATCAATAGGTACTGTTCTGGTGGGAAGGTAACGGCGCTCCATGCCGTCATGCCGGCCACATGACCTTGGAGGTGTCTACGGACAACGCCGGCTTTTCGGTTTAGAAATGGACATGACTAGACTTAAAATCAGGGGAAAATCTTTACCTTTACCTATCTATTCACAGATTGTATTGTTATTATGCACTTAACAAAAAATTCCGAGGGTTAGGGGCTTTGGGGACACCCTGGGGGGGGGGGGGGGGGAGGAGGTATGCATTGCCTTCCTTTTTGCATCCTGAACTTCTCCCATTCCTGTCTCCATCAAGGACATAATGGGGATGGCGAGACGGCTTGCAAAAATCCCCCGATGCTCAACAGCTGCACAATAACACAAACATTGCCCACATCCTTCATGCCAGTTCCCTACGTTTATTTCTATTTGCTGTGCAGCTGTTTAAAAATTCACAGAGACAGGGCTTCACTTCCCAACCATTCCCTCATCATATCAGGCCTACGAGAGTTGAATGAAAAGTAATGCCTCCACCTTCGTAACTCCTCAACAGATGGCAGTCCTGGTTTGCGGCAGGTCCTGGCTTGTTCAGTAGACTCTCCTCTACAGTTCCATTTGGAGGGAAGCCTTAGCATTGAACGGTTGTGTTGTTAAAGGGCGAAGTATGGAACCCTGTGCAGACGGGGAAGCCTTAGCATTGAACGGTTGTGTTGTTAGAATGTGAAGTATGGAACCCTGTGCAGACGGGGAAGCCTTAGCATTGAAAGGTTGTATTGTTGAAGTGCGAAGTATGGAACCCTGTGCAGACGGGGAAGCCTTAGCATTGAACGGTTGTGTTGTTAAAGTATGAAGTATGGAACCCTGCGCAGACGGGGAAGCCTTAGCATTGAACGGTTGTGTTGTTAAAGTGTGAAGCATGGAACCCTGCACAGACAGTTGGTCAATGCGACTTAAGCAACGTGCAGTCATTGAATTCTTGACAGCAGAAGGTGTCACCCCAAAGGAGATTCATCCGAGAATGCAAGCTGTTTGTGGTGATTGTGTTGATGTCAGTCCTGTGTGTCGTTGGGCGAGTAAGTTTAAAGAGTTTGAGGTGGGAACATCTGACTTGCGTGACAAACAAAGAGTTGGACGTCCTGTGACAGCAACCACCGAGTTTCACAAGCAAAAGGCTGACAGATTGATTCAGGACGATCATCATATCACTCAGAGAGAAATTTCAATCATAACCGGAATTTCTCAAGAACGTGTGGGTCACGTTATTGCTATGCTTGGACTTGGAAGTTAGATATATGATAGAGTTAGATTGAGGGAATCTTTTCCCTGTTTCCAAAGCATGCCTAGACAGGCTTTTCTAGATAGGTTTTTCACTCTATCCTGTGAACGTCACATCCCTTACTTTGAAGTTAGTAGAAATGTGAATCTCTAGAGACACTAACTTCTCATTGGTCAGAATGTCTTTTATGGCCCCAATAAACTGGACCATGAGGTTGGAACCTTTTTGGTTCTCTCTTCTCCCTTTGTTCTTCAAGCTAACAACACGTCCTGCCATCTCTCCTGGCAAGATGTAACTATTTAGATCAGGGGTCCCCAAACTAAGGCCCGGGGGGCCGGATGCGGCCCTCCAAGGTCATTGACCTGGCCCCCGCCCTCAGTTTTAGACGTAGGCTCGCCCAAAGTCCGAAATGACTTGAAGACACAACAACAACAATCCTACTTAGCTTGACTATCTCATTGGCCAGAACCAGGCCCACACTTCCCATTGAAATCCTGATTTTACACAGTATGTTGGTTAAATTTGTTTTTATTTTAAAATATTGCATTGTCCTTTAATTTACTAATACTGTGCAATCCGAATAATATAATATATTGTGTATACATATAATATTGATAATAATCTTATAATAGAATACAATATAATATAATATAATATAATATTTATTTATTACAGTATTTCTACCCCTCCCTTCTCACCAATAGGGGACTCAGGGTGGCTAATAATAATAATACAATATAATAATATTGCGTAATATAATATTAATTGCATAATATATATTAAATGTAATATTACTAATAATATTACAGTACAATGGTATAGTACAATATAGTAATATATAATGCTAATATTGTGCTATGCTAATAATATAATATATTGTATGTACATACAACTTGTAAGCCGCTCTTAGTCCCCTTTCGGGTGAGAGAGGGTGGGGTATCAATGTAGTAAATAAATACATGAATAAATAAATAATTGTTGTTGGGGGTTTTTTGCACTACAAATAAGACACATGCAGTGTGCATAGGAATTTGTTTGTATTTTTTTTCAAATGATAATTTGGCCCCTCAACAGTCTGAGGGGCCATGAACTGGCCCTCCACTTAAAAAGTTTGGGGACCCCTGATTTAGATGTTTGTTATTCTTCCTTTCTTATTTTTCCTTAGAAACCAGTCTAGAGTAGACTAGACAGCTCCCAAGCCTTTCTATCTACAACGGAATTCTTTTTACCTGAATAAATACTTTTTGAACTTTTATTGAGAATCGGCATTTCACAAGAACGTTTGGGTCCCATTATTGCTTTGCTCGGACTTGGAAGATCTGTGCACGATGGGTCCTGTGAGACGCCGGTTGCGGAAACAGAGTGTCGACTTCTTCCGTGACGGCTTCATTTTTGGCAGAAATGTATCCAATTGTCTGGTGATGATGCGGAAAAGTGAATAGTGGTAGTTCAAGAACACCTTCTAAGGATTATGTCTGCATTTGATTCGTTAAAATACTCCCATCCAAACCCAAGTAACGAAGGTGGAGGCATTACTTTTCATTCATCCTCCTATGAGGCCTATATCAGGGGTCCCCAAACTTTTTAAGCAGAGGGCCGGTCCACAATCCTTCAGACTGTGGAGGGGCCGAATTATCATTTGAAAAAAAATACAAACAAATTCCTATGCATACTGCACAGGTCTTATTTGTAGTGCAACAACAACAACAACAAAAGAATACAATATTTAAAAATGAAAACAATTTTAACCAACATAAACCAATGGAAAGTGTGGGCCTGCTACTGGCCAATGAGATAGTCAAGTTAATTAGGATTGTTGTTTGTTGTTGTTGTGTGCCTTCAAGTCATTTCAGACTTTATTTACTGCATTTACTATGCATTTATTTACTACATTTATATCCCACCCTTCTCACCCTGAAGGGGACTCAGAGCAGCTGTATGTACATACAATATATTATATTATTAGCATAGCACAATATTAGCATTATATATTACTATATTGAACTATACCACTATACTATTATATAATATGTAATATATTATATAATATATAATTAATATTATTATATAGTATTACTATTAGTATTATATTGTATAACATAAGATTATTATCAATATTATATGTATCTACAATATATTATATTATTAAAACTGATATAAAAATATTATATTATAAAACTGAGGGTGGGGGCCAGGTAAGTGACCTTGGAGGGCCGCATCCGGCCCCCAGGCCTTAGTTTGGGGACCCTGCCTATATCGTGTTGCTGTTGTTGCCAAGCGTTTATTGCCCTGTGCCTTGCTCCTATCTGCAGTTCTCCCCAACTTTCTCCCCAATGCCCTTTCCATTTTAATTGCAAATGCCTCCCTTTTCTCCTTGCGTTCAATGAGCATCCCCTGCTGCGTCCTTTTCGGGCCCAGGGAAGGGATCACCTTCGGAACAGCTGCTTCCTTTTGGCCGCCGGATCCCTTTCCCTCCACCCCTGCCCCTTCTCTCCCGCCCCCCAAATTGAAGAAAGTTCTCAGGCTCGCTGAGAAAAAAACAAACAAAACATAATCTGCATTTCCCCTTGCACCCCTGCATATCGTATGGCACGCAAACAGATTTATGGAGGCCAAAGCCTTCCCCATCTACGTCCTGGCTTCAACAGATGTGCAAAGTGTGGCTCACCATCAGTACTAGTGGAGTTATTATTATTATGATATGGAGCGCTGAGCTGCTGAACTTGCAGACCGAAAGGTCCCAGGTTCAAACCCCGGGAGCAGCGTGAGCAACCGCTGTTAGCTCCAGCTTCTGCCAACCTAGCAGTTCGAAAACATGCCCATGTGAGTAGATCAATAGGTACTGCTCCAGCGGGAAGGTAACGGAGCTCCATATACTCATACCTTGGAGGTATCTATGGACAACACCGGCTCTTCGTCTTAGAAATGCAGATGAGCACCAACCCCCAGCGTGTGAGTAGATCAATAGGTACCGCTCCGGCAGGAAGGTAACGGCACTCCATGCAGTCATGCCAGTGGCCACATGACCTTGGAGGTGTCTACGGACAACACCGGCTCTTCGTCTTAGAAATGCAGATGAGCACCAACTCCCAGAGTGTGAGTAGATCAATAGGTACTGCTCCAGTGGGAAGGTAACGGAGCTCAGTACACTCATACCAGTGGCCACATGACCTTGCAGGTGTCTACGGACAACACCGGCTCTTTGTCTTAGAAATGCAGATGAGCACCAACCCCCAGAGTGTGAGTAGATCAATAGGTACTGCTCCGGCAGGAAGGTAACGGCACTCCATGCAGTCATGCCAGTGGCCACATCACCTTGGAGGTGTCTATGGACAACACCGGCTCTTTGTCTTAGAAATGCAGATGAGCACCAACCCCCAGCGTGTGAGTAGATCAATAGGTACTGCTCTGGCGGGAAGGTAACGGCGCTCCATGCAGTCATGCCAGTGGCCACATGACCTTGGAGGTGTCTACGGACAACACCGGCTCTTCGTCTTAGAAATGGAGATGAGCCCCAACCCCCAGAGTCAGACATGACTGGACTTAACATCAGGGGAAACCTTTACCTTTACCTATTATTATTATTATTATTATTATTATTATTATTATTATTATTATTATATTATGACGCAGCAATAAAATGGTGTGTTGTGTTCCAGAACTTTGTCAGTCTGGATTCGGAAGTCCCACAGTATCTTTGCGTGCTCATTTTCCAAGACTTTTGCAGGTTTGTGATCCCACCAGTTCTTTGCTGCTGGGAGGTGGTACTTGAGGCATAAGTTCCAATGAATCATTTGGGCCACATAGTTGTGCCTCTGTTTGTAGTCTGTCTGTGCGATTTTCTTACAGCAGCTGAGGAGATGATCCATGGTTTCGTCGGTTTCCTTGCATAGTCTGCATTTTGGGTCATCAGCTGATTTTTCGATCTTGGCCTTCATTGTCTTTGTCCTGATGTCTTGCTCCTGGGCTGCAAGGATCAGGCCTTCTGTCTCCTTCTTCAGGGGATATTATTATTATTATTATTATTATTATTATTATTATTATTATTATTATTATTATTATTATTTGTTCTGATGTCTTGCTCCTGGGCTGCAAGGATCAGGCCTTCTGTCTCCTTCTTCAGGGTCCCATTCGTGAGCCAGAGCCAGGTCTTCTCCTTGTCAGCTTTTCCTTCAATTTTGTCAAGGAACTTTCCATGCAATGTTTTGTTGTGCCAGCTGTCAGCTCTAGTTTGTAGTGCAGTTTTCTTGTACTGGTTTTTTGTCTGCTGTGTTTTGAGGAGTTTCTGATTTTTGACTTCAATCAAAGCAGGTTCTTCACTTTGCTTTCCATATTCTGCCAGGGCATGTTCTTCTTCTTTGACTGCTTGTTTTACTTGCAAGAGTCCTCTGCCCCCTGATCTTCTAGGCAGATAGAGCCGGTCAACATCACTGCGAGGGTGCCGTGAGTGATGAATGGTAATGAGTTTTCTTGTTTTTCTACTATTATTATTAATTATAATAAGAACTTGATTTTAAAAAGTTTTCAGTCTGCAAATCCCACTCCCAAAATTATTTATTTATTTGAAAGGAGATATAAACAGAAGGGATGATGCAAGATGTCTGCAGGAAGTCCGCATCTGCAGCGGCCACGGCTCTGAATAGATGGAGCGATGTTCCAGCGCTAGTCCAGAAACGGCAGATTGAGAGGAGAACACGGCCCATCTCCAAAACATAATTTAATTTATAATATATAATAATACTAGCTGTGCCCTGCCACGCGTTGCTGTGGCCTATTGGAATTGCACTGAATAGCTCCGGGTTTTGGGGTTTTTTAGGCCCTGTGGAGGTTCGTGACGTGATATTTTGTGGTTTCAACCTCGAGGCGTGGATGATGGATTGTGTTGTGAAATTTTGAAGTTGGGGGGTGTTTAGTTTTGTTGTTTTGCTTAGTGCCAGGATTCCATCACGCTTTTATATATATAGATAATATATTGTATCTATATATATAAAAGAGTGATGGCATCACGGCAATGGACAAAGCAACAAAAGTAAACACCCCACAACCTCGAAAATTGACAGCACAACCCCTCATCCATGCCTCTAGGTTGATACAACAAAAAGAAAAGAAAAATAAAGTCCTAATTAGAGGGAGAGGAATAATTGTTTTTATCCAATTGCTGCCAGTTAGAATGCTAAGCTCCACTCACTTGGTCTCCTAGCAACCCACTCAGCCCAGGGGACCCTTTACCTTAACTATCACCAATTCCTCAATACTTTATTTCCCATACCATCATACTTTGCCACAGCAAGGCGTGGCCGGGCACAGCTAGTATACATATAATATTGATAATATTATAGTGTATTACAATATAATACTGATAATAATACAATTTAATAATATTGATTATATATTATATATTAAATGTAATATTACTAATAATATTACGATATAATGATATACAGTAGAGTCTCACTTATCCAACATAAACAGGCCGGCAGAATGTTGGATAAGTGAATATGTTGGATAATAAGGAGGCATTAAGGAAAAGCCTATTAAACATCAAATTAGGTTATGATTTTACAAATTAAGCACCAAAACATCATGTTATATAACAAATTTGACAGAAAACGTAATTCAATACACAGCAATGCTATGTAGTAATTACTGTATTTATCATCATCATCATCATCATTTAATTACTTATTAATCGCCCTCCATCCACGATGCTCTAGGGTGTCGTCCGCATATTGATAAGAGTCTAGGCCGAAACTCCGAACCAAGCTAGCAAGGGGTCTAGCGTAGATGTTGAAGAGAAGAGGGGAGAGAATTTTATGAATTTAGCACCAAAATATCACGATATATTGAAAACATTGACTACAAAAATGGCTTGGATTATCCAGAGGCTTGGATAAGCGAGTGTTGGATAAGTGAGACTCTACTGTAGTACAATATAGTAATTTAATGCTAATATTGTACCATGCTAATAATATAATGTGTTGTATGTGAATGGAATTTGCAAGCCGCTCTGAGTCCTCTTTGGGGTGAGAAGGGTGGCATATAAATGTAGTAAATAAATAAACTTTTTTTTTTCGTGTCAGGAGCAACCAGAGTTGCTTCTGGAGTGAGAGAATTGGCCGTCTGCAAGGACGTTGCCCAGGTGGGATTCGAACCCGGCAGCCTTCAGGTCAGCAAGCCAACCTTCAAGTCAGAAGGCTTTTATCCCCTAGGCCACCGGAGGCTCCACTCCATAACATGTGCCAAAGTGGGACTGAGTTCAATCGGATTGCGATCCCAGCCGCGTGGGCCGACTGCCAGAAGGTTGTGGGTTTTGCTTTCCTTCCAAGCAACCCCCCCTCCGTCCCGCTTCCTTTCCCCTTTTGCCCCATTCTGCCCAAATATCTGAGCTAACCTAGAACTGTCATGCCATCGCCAGGCCACGTCTGACTTCACTCCTCAGCAATGCGGGCCCACAATGAAGGAGAAGTGTTGGCCGGGAGATGGAATTGGGGGCGGGCAGCGAGAGCATGTTTTTCCCAGGCTCGTCGGGATTCATGCATTTCTTTCAGGGAGAGGAGTGGAAGTCGGGAGACAAAAGGCAAAGAGAGAGCCGAAAGGAATGACGCCATGGTGCAAAGGAGGCCATGTTCCGGAAGCTTTGCACAGAAGAAGGAGAGCGGCTGCCTGGCCGGCGTCCAGGCCTTTGGACTCAAAGCAGGAGGATTTGTGTACGGCACATCTCCCAAGAATTGGGTGACACAACAAGGCCGGCGTGGACAGCTGGCCCATCTTGGATCCCATTGAGCCCCATCATGCCTTGACGTAGAGATGTGCGTGAAAATATTTCCTTCGTTCCCGTCGTGCTCTCGTTTTGTTTCGGCTGTTCGTCTACACCAGGGCTCCTCAAACTTCTTAAGTGGAGGGCCGATTCACAGTCTCTCAGACTATGATGAAATAGTCCAAAATTAGGATTGTTGTTGTGTGTGCCTTCAAGTCGTTTCTGTTGGAAAAATGTCATCCTGTACTGCTTAAGTCTTCATGGTTAGATAGGAAGCCTAGAAAAAGAGTTAGGGACACCTTCCCCAGTTCCATGTATGGTTTGATTAGGCTTCACTATTGTTTCCTCCCTCGTGTCCTGTTTAGGTCAACCCACCCCTTTGATGCTTTAGAAATGTGATCTCTCCTAAAGCTTTGACGTAACTTCCCTAATTGGGCCTTTGGAATGTCTATGGCCCTAGAGAAGAAGCCACCCACGAGGCTTGGTCGCCATTCCTGCTTCCTGCTTTGTTCCAGAGAGAGGACGCACTTTGTCCGCTCTACCAGTCAAGATGTAGCTATCTATTAGGCATGTCCAATCGATGAAAAAAATGTTTCAAATCTCGTTTCTAAAGTAGGGGGCGCTGGCGCTTCGATATAGAAAGTATTTCCGATTTTTTCACCCAAAAATTTCAGATATTTCCGAAAATTCATAATGATTCTAAATGTTTCTAAAATGGTGCATGCGCAATCGCCAAAAAAAAAAAAAAGGAGCCGGGGGGGGGGGGGGGGACTTTTACAGGACTCTCCCGCCCTCATTTCTTGAGCTATCCTCATCAACCCTAGCTCCCACCTTTGCATCCATCGTGGAAGCTTCTGATTGGCCAGGGAACGGCAGCCATGTTAGGCTGCGCTAAGCTCCCATTCTAGGTAGGTTGCAGAAACAAAAAACATTTTAAAAATATTTTTAAAAATATATTTTAAAAAATTGGGGGGGGGGGGAATTAACGAAACATTAAGAGACAATTAGAGAATGGGCCAACAATGGTTCGAATTACATTGCTGGTTGCGCTGTGAGACAATGTCTCGGAATGCGTATCAAAAAGCAAGAACAATCCGAAATAATTCCGATATACGATTCAAAACGATTTTTTGGACATGTCTATCGTCTACACCAGGGCTCCTCAAACTTCTTAAGTGGAGGGCCGATTCGCAGTTTCTCAGACTATGATGAAATAGTCCAAAATTAGGATTGTTGTGGTTGTGTGCCTTCAAGTCATTTCAGAGCTAGGTAAAGAGGCTTTCAAAGACCATCTAGATGATCTCATAAGACCATAGGTAACCAAAGAGACCTCCAAAGACCAGGTAGACTTAGATCAACACTAAGTCTAAGGTTTAGGACAGAGGCCAGGTCAATGACCTTGGAGGGTCTTAGTTTGGGGACCCCTGATCTAAACGATCTCATAAGACTATCTAGATGGTCTAATAAGTCCACAGGTAAGGAAAGGGACCCTCAAAGGCCATCTAGACGATCTCATCAGGCCACCAGAAGACCGTAGATAAGGAAAGGGACCCCAAAGACACTCTAGATGGTTTCATAAGACCACAGGTAAGGAAAGGGGCCCCCAAAGGCAATCTAGACAATCTAGACAATCTCATAAAACCATAGGTAAGGAAAGGGACCCTCAAAAGCCATCAAGATGGTCTCATAGGACCATAGGTAAGGAAAGTGACCTCTAAAAGCCATCTAGATGATCTCATAATGCCGTAGCTAACCAAAGAGACCTCCAAATACCAGGTAGACTTAGGTCAATCCTAAGTCTAAAGTTTAGGACAGAGGCCGGGTCAATGACCCTGGAGGGCCTTAGTTTGGGGACCCCTGATCTAGGCGATCTCATAAGACCATATGAGACCTCCAAAGACCATCTAGATCAGGGGTCCCCAATCTAAGGCCCGGGGGCCGGATGCGGCCCATCGAAGCCATTTATCCGGCCCCCATGGCACAAGGGCATAAGGGGGTTGGACTAAATGACCCAAGGGGTCTCTTTTTCTCTTACAACCATTATTATTATTATTATTATTATTATTATTATTATTATTATTATTATTATTATTATTATTGTTATTGTTATTATTATTAACATTGAGGCTGGGTGGCCATCTGTCAGGGGTGCTTTGCTTGTATTTTCGGTGCACAAAGGCAGAAGGGGATTGGACTCAATGGCCCAAAGGGTCTCTTCCAACCCTCTTTTTATTATAATTGCTGTTATTTATTATTATTATTATTAATAATAATAATAATTATTGCTCGGTGGCCAACTGTATTCCAGCCCTCCAACAGTCCAAAGGATTGTGAACTGGCCCCCTGTTTAAAAAGTTTGGGGACCCCTGATCTAGATGGTCTCATATGACCATAGGTAAGGAAAGGGACCCCCAAAGGCCATCTAAACAATCTCATAAAACCATAGGTAAGGAAAGGGACCCTCACAGGCCATCTAGATGATCTCATAAGGCTGTAGCTAAGCAAAAAGACCTCCAAAGACCAGGTAGATATGAGCACTTGGGTGACTTCTGTGCATTCTGTGCAGATCACTTCCACGTAAGAGCTACACCTAAAGAAGATGCTTTTCTAACTTACCCCCCTGAAATAAATGAAGGCATAATAAGTCCCATAATGCTGCAATTTTGAGAGTGCAACAAATGTGGGAGCAAAGCACCCTCTAGTGACCACAGATGGGAATTACAAAAAAGGCTTATAAGTGGTTGATAAGTTTGGAATTGAGATTGGTGAGATCAGGAGTCTTGTGCTCCAAAACTATCTGTCTGAATTCGGATGTCCCAGAGTAACTTAACATGCTCATTCTCTGTAACTTTTTCCAGCGTGTGATCCCACCAGTTCTTTGTTGCAGGCGGATGGTCTTTGTGGCACAAGTTCCAATGGATCATCTGAGCAACGGTGTTATGCCTCTGCTTGTAGTCTGTCTGTGCAGTCTTCTTGCAGCAGCTGAGGATGGGATCCATCATTTCGCCTGCTTCCTTGCAGAGTCTGCACTTGAAATCTGTTGTCGCCGTTTCAGTTCTGACTTGGATGGCATTGGTTCTAGTGGTTGCAAGAATCAGAGCCTCAGTCTCCTTTTTCAAACTTCCATTTGTGAGCTACATCCAAGTTTTTCCCTTGTTAATTTTGCTCTCAGTTTTCCCAGGAACTGTCCATGGAGAGCCTTCTTTTGCCAGTTTTCTTATCTGTTCTGTATTTTTACAGTAGTCACTCTTTGTCTTTTGCACTTTAAGCAGTTTTCTACTCTGGACTTCCATCAATGTTAGTTCTTGACTGTCTTCTTCTTCTTCTTCTTCTTCTTCTTCTCTAACTTTTATTCAATTTTTTTTGCATAGTGTAATCCAGAGGTCCTCAAACTTTTTAAGTGGAGGGCTGGTTCTAGATGGTCTCATAAGACCGTAGCTAAGTAAAGAGGCCTTCAAAGACCATCTAGATGGTCTCATAAGACCATAGGTAAGGAAAGGGGCCTCCAAAGGCCATCTAGACAATCTCATAAAACCATAGGTAAGGAAAGGGACCCTCAAATACCATCTAGACGGTCTCATAGGACCATAGGTAAGGAAAGTGACCTCCAAAGGCCATCTAGATGATCTCATAAGGCCATAGCTAAGTAAAGAGACCTTCAAAGACCATCTAGATGGTCTCATAAGACCATAGGTAAGGAAAGGGGCCTCCAAAGGCCATCTAGACAATCTCATAAAACCATAGGTAAGGAAAGGGACCCTCAAATACCATCTAGACGGTCTCATAGGACCATAGGTAAGGAAAGTGACCTCCAAAAGCCATCTAGATGATCTCATAAGGCCATAGCTAAGTAAAGAGACCTTCAAAGACCATCTAGATGGTCTCATAAGACCATAGGTAAGGAAAGGGACCCTCAAATGCCATCTAGATGGTCTCATAGGACCATAGGTAAGAAAACTGACCTCTAAAAGTGATCTAGATGGTCTCATAAGGCTGTAGCTAAGTAAAGAGGCCTTCAAAGACCATCTAGATGGTCTCATAAGACCATAGGTAAGGAAAGGGGTCCCCAAAGGCCATCTAGACCAGGGGTCCCCAAACTAAGGCCCGGGGGCCGGATGCGGCCCTCCAAGGTCATTTGCCTGGCCCCTGCCCTCAGTTTTATAATATAATATTTTTATATCAGTTTTAATTATATATATATAATGATAATAATATTATCATGTTATACAATATAATACTAATAATACCATATAATAATATTAAATATATGTTATATATTACATATAATATTACAGTATAGTGGTATAGTTCAATATGATGATATATAATGCTAATATTGTGCTATGCTAATAATATAATATATTGTATGTACATACAGCTGCTCTGAGTCCCCATCGGGGTGAGAGGGGCAGGATATAAATGTAGTAAATAAATGTAGTAAATGCATAAATAAATAATTTTGGACTTAAGCTCGCCCAAAGTCTGATATGACTTGAAGGCACACAACAACAACAACAACAACAATCCTAATTAACTTGACTATCTCATTGGCTAGAAGCAGGCCCACACTTCCTATTGAAATCCTGATAGGCTTATGTTGGTTAAAATTGTTTTCATTTTTAAATATTGTATTGTTCGTTCATTGTTGTTGTTGTTTTTTGAATTACAAATAAGACATTTGCAGTTTGCATAGGAATTTGTTGGATTTTTTTTTCCAAATGATAATTCAGCCCCTCAACAGTCTGAAGAATTGTGGACCGGCCCTCTGCTTTAAATGTTTGAGGACCCCTGATCTAGACAATCTCATAAAACCATAGGTAAGGAAAGGGACCCTCAAATGCCATCTAGATGGTCTCATAGGACCATAAGTAAGGATAGTGACCTCCAAAAGCCATCTAGATGGTCTCATAAGGCCGTAGCTAAGCAAAGAGTCCTTCAAAGACCATCTAGATGATGTCATAAGACCATAGGTAACCAAAGAGACCTCCAAAGACCAGATAGACTTAGATCAGCCCTAAGTCTAAAGTTTAGGACCTTGAAGGGCCACATCTGGCCCACGGGCCTTAGTGTGGGGACCCCTGGTGTAATCAATGGAGGCAATCATGTGTTATGACAAGCAGAAATCTTTCACCACTAGAGGGAGCATGTCTCCTAATTTAGGAACTTTCCTAAAGTTATTGGCCAGGTTGACCCACCAAGAGGAATGTGATAATCCAAGGCAATGGTTCCATCCTCCTTGAGTTGCCCTGGATTATTGGGCAGGAACCAGGAATGTCAGATCTTCCGCCGCCTCAACTTCTGCGTCAAGAGGTAGAGCGATTAGGCCTCGCTCCTGCTTCCATCCATCTCATGACTAATGCTTGCATATTCATAACACGCGTCACTGTGTCTTTGAGTCACAGCAGGCTCTAAATGAAATTGCACCCTTTCAATGAGGAGATAATGTTATTTCTCTTCTCCGAAGTTGGCGGTTCTTATAATAACCGTCTCCGTCAGAGAGATGTGCCATCTAATAGCTCTTCAATCCCCAGCTTTGAAAACAACCTTCACAAAAGAATAATCTCTGGAACGGAGGGAAAGGCAGGCAGAAGTGGTCATTGAGTCTTAAAAGGATGTCACTGTGACCGGTCATCCTTCACTGCAGCAAGAAGCTGGGATCCATTTCGGTTCTTGGAGATGAACAGTTGGACATAAGTTGCCCTTTAAGTAAAAAAAAAAAACACCAGGTCTAATAAATGAGAATATATATATTAGACATGTCCAAAAAATCGTTTTGAATCGTATATCGGCATTATTTCGGATTGTTCTCGCTTTTTGATAGGCATCCTGAGACATTGTCTCACAGCGCAACCAGCAATGTAATTTGAACCTTTGTTGGCCCATTCTCTAATTGTCTCTTAATGTTTCATTAATCCCCCCCACAAATTTTAGAAACATTTAAAATCATTACGAATTTTCGGAAATATCCAAAATTTTTGGGTGAAAAAATCGGAAATATTTTCTATATCGAAGCGCCAGCGCCCCCTACTTTAGAAACGAGAATTGAAACATTTTTTTCATCGATCGGACAGAGTGATGGCATCAGGGCAGCAGACAAAACAACAAAACTACAGGCCCCCCAACCTCGAAATTTGACAACACAACCCATCATCCACGGCTCTAGGTTGATACAAAAAGAAAAGAAAAGAAAAATAAAGTCCTAATTAGAGGGAGATGAATAATTGTTTTTATCCAATTGCTGCCAGTTAGAAGGCTAAGCTCCACCCACTTGGTCTCCTAGCTACCGACTCAGCCCATGGGACAGGCAGAGTTAGGCTTCACTTAGGCCTCTTCCACAGATTATCTAATTTGCACTGGATTATATGGCAGTGTAGACTTTACTTCCCTCCAACAGACAAAAAAAAAACAATCAGAAATATTGTATATCCACAAGCTTTACAAAATAATATCCCCTGAAGGTATAAGGGAAGGTAACGGCGCTTCATGCAGTCATGCCGGCCACATGACCTTGGAGGAGTCTATGGACAATGCCGGCTCTTCGGCTTAGAAATTGAGATGAGCACCAGCCCCCAGAGCCAGACACGACTGGACTTAATGTCAGGGGAAAACCTTTACCCTTTACCTTAACTACCACCAATTCCTCAATACTTTATTTCCCAGACCACCAGACTTCGCCACAGCAACACGTGGCCAGGCGCAGCTAGTATATATATATATATATATATATATATATATATATACCATATATACTCAAGTATATAAATATAAACCGAGGCACTAATTTTACTCAAAAAAACTGGGAAAACATTGACTCAAGTATAAGCCGAGAGCGGTAAATTTCAAAAATAAAAATAGATGATACCAATAAAATTACACTAATTGAGGCATCAGTAGGTTAAATGTTTTTGGGTATTTACATAAAACCGTAAGAGTTTTTCGTAATGATTCTAAATGTTTCTAAAATGGCGGACACGCATGCACAATCGCAAAAAAAAAAAGGGGGGGAACTTGGGGGGGGGACTTTACAGGGCTCTCCCGCCCTCATTTCTTGAGCGATCCTCATCAACCCTAGCCCCCACATTTGCGTCCATTGTGGAAGCTTCTGATTGGCCGGGGAGCGGCAGCCATGTTAGGCTGCGCTAAGCTCCCATTCTAGGCAGGTTGCAGAAAAAAAATTAAAAAAAAATATTTTTAAAACTATATTAAAAAAAATTGGGGGGGGGGGGAATTAACGAAACATTAAGAGACAATTAGAGAATGGGCCAACAATGGTTCAAATTACATTGCTGGTTGCGCTGTGAGACAATGTCTTGGAATGTGTATCAAAAAGCGAGAACAATCCGAAATAATTCCGATATACGATTCAAAACGATTTTTTGGACATGTCTACCATATAGGTCCCTTCTATACTGCCATACAAAAGACAGATTATCTGCTTTGAAGTGGATTATATGGCAGTGTGTAGATTCATACAATCCAGTTCAAAGCAGATAACCATTGCTTTCCGTGGTGTTTTTATCCTTCTCTAAGTGCCTCACCAAACTGCAACTCCCAGGATCCCATTGCAGGGATTGTGGCCGTGAAAGCGGTGTCAACATGCATTAATTTTACAGTATAAATACACACATACACACCATTGCTTTCCACGTCTCTTTCCGTCGCAGCGATTTCTGATGTTGACCGCCTCTGACAGGCCGGCGCAACATTTGATCGCGAGGCAAGACTGTATCCCATAAGCTATGATATAGGTTTATTTATATCCAGCCGGCTTTCTATATATAGAGAGGATGTGTTTTGTAAGCAAAAAAGAAAGGAAAGGAAAGAGGAAAAAAGAAAGAAAGAAGGAAGGAAGGAAGGAAGGAAGGAAGGAAGGAAGGAAGGAAGGAAGGAAAGAAAGGAGGAAATGCTGGCCCAGAAGGTTTGACAAATGGCCCACATTCTGAATTGAATTTAAATAATTGGGCCATTTCTTAATAAATGGCTGTCCAAACTACTTAATTTTGCAGAATTTGATCAACAAACTTGTCTTCTTAGAAATAAAACAAGACAATGTGTCATGGAGGTTCTGTGTGCCAAGTATGGTCCAGGTCCGTCATTTGTGGGGGGCCCAATGGTCTGTGGGAGCCGAATCGGGTGAAGGTACTGTAAATCCCATCATCCTTGGTCCATCCTTCCCTAAACTGCACCAGGATGTAAAGCGTGTCTTGGAGGTTCTGTGTGCCAAGTATGGTCCAGGTCCATGTGGGGGTCGTAATGGTCTGTGGGAGACGAATTAAGTGAAGGTACTGTAAATCCCATCATCCTTGGTCCATCCTTCCCCAAACTGCATCAGGATGTAAAGTGTGTCATGGAGGTTCTGTGTGCCAAGTATGGTCCAGGTCCGTCATTCGTGGGGGTCGCAGTGGCCTGTGGGAGCCGAATCGGGTGAAGGTACTATAAATCCCATCATCCATGGTCCATCCTTCCCCAAACTGCTCCAGGATGTAAAGTGTGTCATGGAGGTTCTGTGTGCCAAGTATGGTCCAGGTCTGTGTGTGGGTTGCAATGATCTGTGGGAGACGAATCAGGTGAAGGTACTATAAATCCCATCATCCATGGTCCATCCTTCCCCAAACTGCACCAGGATGTAAAGTGTGTCTTGGAGGTTCTGTGTGCCAAGTATGGTTCAGGTCCGTCATTCGTGGGGGTCACAATGGTCTGTGGGAGCGGAATTGGGTGAAGGTACTATAAATCCCATCATCCATGGTCCATCCTCCTCCAAACTGCACCAGGGTGTAAAGTGTGTCATGGAGCTTCTGTGTGCCAAGTATGGTTCAGGTCCGCGTGGGGGTCGCAATGGTCTGTGGGAGCCAAATCGGGTGAAGGTACTGTAAATCCCATCATCCTTGGTCCATCCTTCCCTAAACTGCACCAGGATGTAAAGTGTGTCTTGGAGGTTCTGTGTGCCAAGTATGGTCCAGGTCTGTGTGTGGGTTGCAATGATCTGTGGGAGATGAGTCAGGTGAAGGTACTATAAATCCCATCATCCATGGTCCATCCTTCCCCAAACTGCACCAGGATGTAAAGTGTGTCATGGAGGTTCTGTGTGCCAAGTATGGTCCAGGTCCGTTATTCATGGGGGTCACAGTGGTCTGTGGGAGATGAGTCAGGTGAAGGTACTGTAAATCCCATCATCCATGGTCCATCCTTCCCTAAACTGCTCCAGGATGTAAAATGTGTCATGGAGGTTCTGTGTGCCAAGTATGGTCCAGGTCCGTCATTCGTGGGGGTCACAATGGTCTGTGGGAGCGGAATTGGGTGAAGGTACTATAAATCCCATCATCCATGGTCCATCCTTCCCCAAACTGCACCAGGATGTAAAGTGTGTCATGGAGGTTCTGTGTGCCAAGTATGGTCCAGGTCCGTTATTCATGGGGGTCACAGTGGTCTGTGGGAGATGAGTCAGGTGAAGGTACTGTAAATCCCATCATCCATGGTCCATCCTTCCCTAAACTGCTCCAGGATGTAAAATGTGTCATGGAGGTTCTGTGTGCCAAGTATGGTCCAGGTCCGTCATTCGTGGGGGTCACAATGGTCTGTGGGAGCGGAATTGGGTGAAGGTACTATAAATCCCATCATCCATGGTCCATCCTCCTCCAAACTACAACAGGATGTAAAGTGTGTCATGGAGCTTCTGTGTGCCAAGTATGGTTCAGGTCCGCGTGGGGGTCGCAATGGTCTGTGGGAGCCAAATCGGGTGAAGGTACTGTAAATCCCATCATCCTTGGTCCATCCTTCCCTAAACTGCACCAGGATGTAAAGTGTGTCTTGGAGGTTCTGTGTGCCAAGTATGGTCCAGGTCCGTCATTCGTGGGGGTCGCAATGGTCTGTGGGAGCCGAATCGGGTGAAGGTACTGTAAATCCCATCATCCATGGTCCATCCTTCCCCAAACTGCACCAGGATGTAAAGTGTGTCTTGGAGGTTCTGTGTGCCAAGTATGGTTCAGGTCCGTCATTCGTGGGGGTCACAATGGTCTGTGGGAGCGGAATTGGGTGAAGGTACTATAAATCCCATCATCCATGGTCCATCCTTCCCCAAACTGCTCCAGGATGTAAAGTGTGTCATGGAGGTTCTGTGTGCCAAGTATGGTCCAGGTCTGTGTGTGGGTTGCAATGATCTGTGGGAGATGAGTCAGGTGAAGGTACTATAAATCCCATCATCCATGGTCCATCCTTCCCCAAACTGCACCAGGATGTAAAGTGTGTCATGGAGGTTCTGTGTGCCAAGTATGGTCCAGGTCCGTCATTCGTGGGGGTCGCAATGGTCTGTGGGAGCCGAATCGGGTGAAGGTACTATAAATCCCATTATCCATGGTCCATCCTTCCCCAAACTGCACCAGGATGTAAAGTGTGTCTTGGAGGTTCTGTGTGCCAAGTATGGTCCAGGTCCGTTATTCATGGGGGTCACAGTGGTCTGTGGGAGATGAGTCAGGTGAAGGTACTGTAAATCCCATCATCCATGGTCCATCCTTCCCTAAACTGCTCCAGGATGTAAAATGTGTCATGGAGGTTCTGTGTGCCAAGTATGGTCCAGGTCCGTCATTCGTGGGGGTCACAATGGTCTGTGGGAGCGGAATTGGGTGAAGGTACTATAAATCCCATCATCCATGGTCCATCCTCCTCCAAACTACAACAGGATGTAAAGTGTGTCATGGAGCTTCTGTGTGCCAAGTATGGTTCAGGTCCGCGTGGGGGTCGCAATGGTCTGTGGGAGCCGAATCGGGTGAAGGTACTGTAAATCCCATCATCCTTGGTCCATCCTTCCCCAAACTGCACCAGGATGTAAAGTGTGTCTTGGAGGTTCTGTGTGCCAAGTCTGGTCCAGGTCCGTTATTCATGGGGGTCACAGTGGTCTGTGGGAGATGAGTCAGGTGAAGGTACTGTAAATCCCATCATCCATGGTCCATCCTTCCCCAAACTACAACAGGATGTAAAATGTGTCATGGAGGTTCTGTGTGCCAATTATGGTTCAGGTCCGTTATTTGTGGGGGTCGCAATGGTCTGTGGGAGCCGAATCAGGTGAAGGTACTGTAAATCCCATCATCCATGGTCCATCCTTCCCCAAACTACAACAGGATGTAAAATGTGTCATGGAGGTTCTGTGTGCCAAATATGGTTCAGGTCCGTTATTTGTGGGGGTCGCAATGGTCTGTGGGAGCCGAATCAGGTGAAGGTACTGTAAATCCCATCATCCATGGTCCATCCTTCCCCAAACTACAACAGGATGTAAAATGTGTCATGGAGGTTCTGTGTGCCAAATATGGTTCAGGTCCGTTATTTGTGGGGGTCGCAATGGTCTGTGGGAGCCGAATCAGGTGAAGGTACTGTAAATCCCATCATCCATGGTCCATCCTTCCCCAAACTACAACAGGATGTAAAATGTGTCATGGAGGTTCTGTGTGCCAAGTATGGTTCAGGTCCGTTATTTGTGGGGGTCGCAATGGTCTGTGGGAGCCGAATCAGGTGAAGGTACTGTAAATCCCATCATCCATGGTCCATCCTTCCCCAAACTACAACAGGATGTAAAAAGTGTCATGGAGGTTCTGTGTGCCAAGTATGGTTCAGGTCCGTTATTTGTGGGGGTCGCAATGGTCTGTGGGAGACGAATCAGGTGAAGGTACTATAAATCCCATCATCCTTGGTCCATCCTTCCCTAAACTGCACCAGGATGTGAAGTGTGTCTTGGAGGTTTTGTGTGCCAAGTATGGTCCAGGTCCGTTATTCGTGGGGGTCGCAATGGTCTGTGGGAGCCGAATCGGGTAGTACTGTAAATCCCATCATCCTTGGTCCACCCTCCCCCGGCTGTTAGGAATGGTGGAAGTTGAAGTACAAAACACCTGGAAGGCCCACATTGCCTGATTTAGATCAATGTATGTTTTGATGGATGGATAGATATGTAGAGACCTGCGCATGCGCACATTTAGCAAGGCAGCGCTCTTGCCCTGAGATTCCTCCTCCAATATAGTATCAAGGCTCGCGTCGCCATTTCTCCCTTGATGCTTCCGGTTGCGCTTTGGATGAACCTCCGAAACCACCTCTTGGCCTGAAATATTAAAACAAAACACAACAAACATAGAAGCAAAACACACAAACAAAAGCCAGGCGGAGCCACACTGCTGCTGCCTGCCGTTCGCCTCCCAAGCATCCCCTCCTCAAGCTGTCTATTGATTTGCAGGGAGGCTAAAAATAACTCTAAACCCTCCATCCAGAGCTATGGGGAGGAGGAGGGGGGGGGAAATGCCTCCATCCTATCGCTAGGACACCATGGTTACCGGGAGGCAGGCATTGCTAGGCGACGCCGGTTGCCGTGGCGACAGCTGGGATCCTGAGTCATCTGCAGTGCAGTCTATCTTGGGCAAGTGCTGGCCAAACCAGTGATGGATGGATGGATGGATGGATGGTTGGAACCCCCCGCTGGGAGATTTTACAGCCGCAAAATGGGATTTTGTTTTGTTTCCGGCTGCCGAGGGCAGTGGATTTGACCAGAAAGAGATATTATTGAGTGCATCTTCCATTGCAGAATCAATGTAGTTTGCAATATATATATAATAACAACAATAATAATAACAGGCCTAGTTGCAACTAACCATTAACTCAACCATAAGGAATCTGATTGCGTTTTGCAAAAGGTGTAGGGATACAGAAAGGAGATGTTATTGAGTGCATCTTCCATTGCAGAATTGATATATAACAACAACAACAATAATAATAATATATTGTAATATATATTCTATATATATTCTATATACAATAATAGTTTGTAATATATATAATAACAACAATAATGATAACAGGCCTAGTTGCAACTAGCCGTAAACTCAACCGTAAGGAATCTGATTGCGTTTTGCAAAAAGTGTAGGGATGCAAAAAGGAGATCCTATTGAGTGCACCTTCCATTGCAGAATAAATATAGTTTGCAATATATATAATAACAACAATAATAATAACAGGCCTAGTTGCAACTAGCCGTAAACTCAACCGTAAGGAACCTGGTTGCGTTTTGCAAAAGGTGTAGGGATACAGAAAGGAGATGTTATTGAGTGCATCTTCCATTGCAGAATTGATATATAACAACAACAACAACAATAATAATATATTGTAATATATATTCTATATATATTCTATATACAATAATAGTTTGTAATATATATAATAACAACAATAACGATAACAGGCCTAGTTGCAACTAGCCGTAAACTCAACCGTAAGGAATCTGATTGCGTTTTGCAAAAAGTGTAGGGATGCAAAAAGGAGATCCTATTGAGTGCATCTTCCATTGCAGAATTGATATATAACAACAACAACAATAATAATAATATATTGTAATATATATTCTATATATATTCTATATACAATAATAGTTTGTAATATATATAATAACAACAATAATGATAACAGGCCTAGTTGCAACTAGCCGTAAACTCAACCGTAAGGAATCTGATTGCGTTTTGCAAAAAGTGTAGGGATGCAAAAAGGAGATCCTATTGAGTGCACCTTCCATTGCAGAATAAATATAGTTTGCAATATATATAATAACAACAATAATAATAACAGGCCTAGTTGCAACTAGCCGTAAACTCAACCGTAAGGAACCTGGTTGCGTTTTGCAAAAGGTGTAGGGATGCAGAAAGGAGATATTACCGAGTGCATCTTCCATTGCAGAATTGATGTCCTTTGCAATATATATAATAACAACAATAATAACAGGACTTGTTGCAACTAGCCGTAAACACAACTGTAATGAACCTGATTAGCATTAGCATTGAACGGTTGTGTTGTTAAAGGGTGAAGTATGGAACCCTCCGCAGATGCAACTTAAGCAACATGCAGTTGAATTCTTGACCAAGAAGGTGTCACCCCAAAGGAGATTTCTCAGAGAATACAAGCTGTTTATGGTGATTGTGTTGATGTGAGTCCTGTGCGTCGTTGGGCGAGTAAGTTTAAAGATGTTGAAGTGGGAACATCTGACTTGCGTAACAAACAAAGAGTTGGACGTCCTGTGACAGCAACCGCTGAGTGTCACAAGCAAAAGGTTGACAGATTGATTCAGAACGATCGTCGTATCACTCAGAAAGAAATTTCAAGCATAATCGGCATTTCACAAGAACGTGTGGATCACATGATTGCTTTGCTTGGCTGTCGGAAGATTGGTGCACGATGGGTCCTGTGAGACGCCGGTTGCGGAAACAGAGTGTCGACTTCTTCCGCGATGGCTTCATTGTTGGCAGAAATGTATCCAATTGTCTGGTGATAATGTGGAAAAGCGAATAGTGGTAGCTAAAGAGCACATTCTAAGGATTATTTCTGCGTTTGATTTATTAAAATATTCCTATCCAGACCCAAGGAACGAAGGTGGAGGCATTACTTTTCGTTCAACCCTCGTATATGCATGCACACGCAATCCGGTCCAGAATGCCCAATCCATGTTGGAGATCCATGTTGAGAGAAACCGGAGACGGGAACAGGGCCCAATTCGGGAAGCCAAGGGAAAGTCGGGAGAGGGATGGAGGGAAGAAAAAGCACTGTGCAAGAGGGAGGGAGGGCTTGTTTCTATTTTGAGAGCCGTAGCCGCTCTCGTCTTCTCCTCCTCCTCCTCCTCCTTCCCCTCCACCACCAGCCCCCTCAGTATTTTGCACGCCTGCCAGATTGAGAAACCTGACCTGCCTTTTAAATAATCCAAGAGGAGGAGGAAGAGGAGGAGGAGGAGGAGGAGGCCTGGGCAAAGAAAACAGCCATCCATCCATCTCTTCCTTCCAGGCCTTTTCTCATCTGCATCCCGAGCCCCGGGGACTCTCCGCCGGTCCCAACAGCAGCTGGAAGGACCTCTTCTCTTGCGCCTCGCCGTACATTTTGGTGTCTCCGGCGTCCCCTCGACAGATGACACATGGCTTCTCCCACCCGCTGTGCCGTGGCCTGGATTCATGTGCTGCGCCCACCCCAAGTGGGGCATTTCGGGGCGAAGGAAGCAGCATGTGCCACAGAATTATCATTGAACATCACCGTGCAACGAAATTAAATGCCACCCCTAATGCACATTATATCTATAGAATGACAAAGCACCCATCCTTCCACATCCGAATGGCTATTGCACAACCTCTCCTGCCACCTAAGTGTGAAACCATACAGTTCAATATACCGTATATTAGACATGTCCAAAAAATCGTTTTGAATCGTATATCGGATTTATTTTGGATTGTTCTCACTTTTTGATACGCATTCAGAGACATTGTCTCACAGCGCAACCAGCAATGTAATTCGAACCATTGTTGGCCCATTCTCTAATTGTCACTTAATGTTTTGTTAATTTCCCCCCCCCCCCCCCCAAATTTTAATTTCCAGTGTCCTTCTTGCTTACAAATATAGCAAGGGAATTTCTAGTTTTCAAAGTATCTTTGCACAACTTGCAAGGGCATTGCAAATTTGATGAGGATAGCTCAAGAAATGAGGGCGGGAGAGCTCTGTAAAAGTCTCCCCCCCTGGGGTTCCTTTTTTTGGGCAATTGCGCATGCGCGTCTGCCATTTTAGAAACATTTAGAATCATTACGAATTTTCAGAAATATCCGAAATTTTGGGGTGAAAAAATCGTAAATACTTTCTATATCGAAGCGCCAGCGCCCCCTACTTTAGAAACGAGAATTGAAACTTTTTTTCATCGATCGGACATGCCTACCGTATATACTCGAGTATAAGCTGACCCGAATATAAGCTGAGGCACCTAATTTTACCACAAAAAACCGGGGACACTTATTAAAAAAAATTTAAAGCTTCTAGTTATTTATATCTACAACAGTGATGGCCAACCTATGACACGCGTGTCAGCACTGACACGCCTAGCCATTTTTGCTGACACGCTGCCGCATGTCTTTTGTGGCCAAATTCGGTGTAATTTGGTCCAGTGGTTTTGTTGTTTACTCCATGGGAATTATGCACATCACATTTATATATATATATATATATATATATATATATACACACACACACACATACATATACACACACACACATATACATATACATACATACACACACACACACATTATCATATTATTATTCTATTATTATTGCAGTATATTATCATATAATTACTATTATTATTACTATTATTATTATTATTATTATTATTATATTATTCATTATTCATGACTACATTGAAACTAGAATAGAGAGAAATCAGTGTGGAAACTGCAAGAGGTACCATAGATTGTTGTACATGGAAATAAGGGTAGTAAATAGTTTTTGATTTATTAAATACAGTTATATATTACAATTATACATTTGTGTTATTTAAACTATACATATTGTGAAATTATGGTTTTTTTCTCGAAGTGACACACCACCCAAGTCATGCTAGGTTTTGTGGTGAATTTTGACACACCAAGCCCAAAAGGTTGCCCATCATTGATCTACAACCTACAACATATTTGGCCCTGTTTACGAGGGACAGATTCTGTGTTCTGGGACTAGATCCCTGATGAATCACCACTTCTACGTACCTTTCTGGACTATGGGTTAAACCCTTGTTCCAGCTGAACTGCTGACCTGAAGGTTGGGTTGCTGACCTGAAGGTTGGCGGTTCAAATCTGCGAGACGGGGTGAGCTCCCATCTGTCAGCTCTAGCTTGCGGGAACATGAGAGAAGCCTCCCAGCAGGATGATAACACATCCGGGTGTCCCATGGACAACATCTCTGCAGACGGCCAATTCTCTCACACCAGAAGCGACTTGCAGTATTTCTCAATTAAAAAAATAGGATGCATGTGCTTCCACCATGATATTCAGACATCTTTTACATGTTCAAGCTGTGATTCGAACAGAGAAAGTGTCCAAATCACCACAGAAGAAAATAAGATAAATGCCCCATGCAAATCTCTTATTATATACACAGAGAACTTTATCATACAGGTAAATCACAATTGCATTTGGATAATGCCCACTGAGCATGCTGAATCTCCCTTCTGATATTTTTTTGGCACTTTCACAATTTTTTTTGGTTTTGTTTTGGTGTGTCCCCTGCTGGAAGTGTTGCCAGGTTTCCAAAATAGCACGACAGAATGGTCGAAAATCACGACTTGCAGGATTGACAGCCAGGAAGGCGCTAGTATTCGCATGTCTGCGCTCTCCTGAAATACCCAACAAAGGCATGGATTTCAGTTCGCCCAGCCATGTGTTCCTCTGCAAAATGGACACAGATTCCCTACATTTACGAGGGCTGAATGAAAAGCAATGCCTCCACCTTCGTTACTTGGGTTTGATGAGAATATTTTAATGAATCAAACACAGAAATAATCCTTAGAATGTGCTCTTTAACGACCACTATTCACTTTCCACATCATCACCAGATAATTGGATACATTTGTGCCAACGATGAAGCTGTCACGGAAGAAGTCGACACTCTGTTTCCGCAACCGGCGTCCCACAGGACCCATCCTGCACAGATCTTCCGATAGCCAAGCAAAACAATAATGTGACCCACATGTTCTTGTGAAATACTGATTATGCTTGAAATTTCTCTCCCAAACCGTGTAGGGCTTTGTAGGTGATAACCTGCAACTTGAATTGGGCTTGGAAAATAAACAGCTATTGTGGTTCAGTCTGATGATGAAGAGGGATTTGGGTTTATACAGGTCGACCAAGAAAATGTCGAAGGCTCTGAATTGTCAGAGAGGCTGCAGACTAGCAGGGAAGCTGGAGTTAGTGATAAGGGTGACCCTTCACAAGATTTAGAACATCAACAAAGTCCAGGTGGCTCTGGCAGCGAGTCAGAGGAGTCTTCCTTAGATTGAGACACAAGGTTAAGAGTTCATTGTCCCAGGCGTTCTGTGAGAATAGCTAGGAACCCAAGGTCAGATGAATGCTTTCTTAGCTTGTAAGCATGGTTAAATAGGGAAAGATTTCAGACAAAGCAATGTTGATTTTGTAAGCTTAATTCCTGCCTTGTCTCTGCTCATGGAAAAAGATTCCTGCTCTTGTTCATATCTAGATTCTGTGTTTGGGTTGTATTTTGGAGTTCACGCTACCTTGTTTTTCAGGACTGATTTGCTATATTAGAGCCTTTGAACTATTTTCTACAGAGACTTTGAACTATATTCTGCAGATTGCTGTTGCAATTGAGTTACTGCTTTCTTTGCTGCTTTTTATTGAGATTTTTGCTGTCTTTTATCAATAAACTGAAAAAAAACAAGTCTGCTGTGGTGGAGTGTGTGTTAAGAGCAAGGTGAACCAGTGCTGAGGTGCAACAACAGCAGCCAATGGCAGCTAATGCCATGATGTAGACAGACCCTTAAGAAACTCAATTGCTCTGGCTTTTATAGCTGTGTTAGGGATTCCTCTTCTTCAGAAGAGGAAGGGGAACAGGAAAGTGTTCATGAATCTGAGGGTGAGTTGGAATCTGAGGAGGAGATTTTGCAAGTACCCACATTTCAGGAAACAGAGCAGAGACGTTGTTTTGCTAGAATAGCTGCCAGAAATGCAGCTGAGTAATTAGGAACTGCCCTCGCAGCTGTGAGGGGACTCGGGGCTATAAAGCAGAAGCAGATTCAACCATCTCTTGCTGGTAACAAACTGACTCTAATGCCTAAGCCTTCCCTCCCCTTGTGCCTGCTTCAAGTCTGCATCTGGGAAACTGCTTCTAAGGATTTATTGCTGTTTCTTTGTCTGAAGTAAGATTGCTATTTGAATGAGGGTGAGTTGGAATCTGAGGAGGAGACTGGGAGGGGACTCGGGGCTATAAAGCAGAAGCAGGTGCAGCCAGCTCTTGCTGGTAACAAACTGAGTCTTCACTCCCCTTGTGCCTGCTTCGAGTCTGCATCTGGGAAACTGCTCCTAAGGATTTATTGCTGTTTCTTTGTCTGAAGTAAGACTGCTATTTGAATCTGAGGGCGAGTTGGAATCTGAGGAAGAGACTGGGAGGGGACTCAGGGCTATAAAGCAGAAGAAGATGCAGCCAGCTCTTGCTGGTAACAAACTGACTCTAATGCCTAAGCCTTCCCTCCCCTTGTGCCTGCTTCGAGTCTGCATCTGGGAAACTGCTCCTAAGGATTTATTGCTGTTTCTTTGTCTGAAGTAAGACTGCTATTTGAATCTGAGGGTGAGTTGGAATCTGAGGAGGAGACTGGGAGAGGACTCAGGGCTATAAAGCAGAAGCAGGTGCAGCCAGCTCTTGCTGGTAACGAACTGACTCTAATGCCTAAGCCTTCGCTCCCCTTGTGCCTGCTTCAAGTCTGCATCTGAGAAACTGCTCCTGGGATTTATTGCTGTTTCTTTGCCTGAACTAAGACTGCTATTTGATTTGGGAATTTATCCGAGACTAAGAACTGTGTTTACCCTAAGACTTCCTTGCTTCCTTTTGCAATATCCCACTGAGTGTGCTGTTTTTTATGTTTTGCTGAAGTAAAGCAGTAAAGTAGTTTTCATTTATTTACTTATAGTGTTTTTAAGGCTGTTCTTGAAAGACAAAACAAGAAAAGCTGCCGGGAAGGAGCACCTCGGCCTCGGAAGCCTTAGGATCGGAATGCCAATTGGTTTAAGTCCAGGCTGAGCCCCGCTTGTTGATTGGGCTATAAATAGCCTCTTGACAGCCCTATTATAAACCATACACACTAATCCTCCATCCATCATCCTTACTGCGTTTCCCTCTCCCTCCTGCTGTAGCTTGCTTATTGCCCTAATGCAATTCATCTCGGCAGGCTGTGCGGATGTATGTATAAACGTGTGTGAGCATCTCGGCTCAGAAATCATAATAATCCCTCACCAAACAATAACAATAATAATAACAAAGCAAGAGCGGGGAACGAGCAGGTCCTGGTGTTTGTTTATCCATACTGGGTGGTTGTAATCTCTTTAGGAGGAGGCGAGGCGGTACGGGACTCGTTGGCCTGCAGTCATGCATTATTGATAATAATGGCCGTGTCTCTTTAACTGGCTTGGCGCTACGACACTTGAGGGTGCGTGAGTGTACAAGGCAGCAAGCGTGTGTGGATTGGATGGATGCGTGTGAGTGTGTTTGGAGGCAGGCGGCGAGAACGAGAGCCTCTGCATTGTGCGGATAAGAGCATCCTCGTTCATTTGCTTATTATTATTATTTATCCATTCGTTCGTTCGTTCGCTCCGGCCGGGATCCGTGGCCTTTTCCACGAGGATTTCCTTTGAGCAGCGGATGCTCTGATGTGCCAAGGAGACGGAGAGCTGCAAAGGAGGAGAAGAAAGAAAAGGAAGGTGGAAGGAAGGAAGGAGCAAGGAGGAGAGGGCCATTGCTGAGCTCTCTCAAGGATCAGCATCGGGTTGTCGAAAAGCCTGTGTCACCTCGCCTTCTTTCTTGTGTTGTTTACTCCGACTCCGGGCATCCTTCCATCTTCCAGGTGCGCCTCTGGACATGACGAGGCCGTCGGCGGTGTGCGCAGA